>NC_143481.1:50580095-50888695 GCF_027475165.1 Benincasa hispida | reverse complement strand
TTTAGAATAAATACTACAGTCTCTACTGCATACCCCCAAAAGGATTGAGGTAACTGAGCATAACTCATCATAAACCGAACCATGTCTATAGGTTCGATTTCTACTTTCTGCAACATCGTTTTGTTGTGGTGTTCCAGGTGTTGTGAGTTAGGATTGAATTCCATGATCTACTAGATAGTTCTGGAATTATAAATCCATATACTCACCACCTCGATCAGATCGAAGTGTTTTGATTATTTTACTTGACAAATATTCAGTCTCAACTTTAAATTCCTTGAACTTTTCAAGAGTTTCAGACTTATGACTAATTAAGTAAATGTAGCCATATCTAGAGTAATCATCCATAAAACTAACGAAATATTGATAGCCTCCTCGTGTTTTAACATTCATCGGACTACATAGGTCTGAATGTATAAGTTCGAGAGGCTCTTTGGCATGAAGACCTTTGTCAGAAAAAGATCTTTTAGTCATTTTTCCCTCAAGACATGATTCACATGGAGGTAAAGAACTATCTTCTAACTGATTTAGATGACTGTTTTTTACAAATCTCTCAATCCTGTTGAGATTAATGTGACCAAGCCTGAGGTGCCAAAGATAGGCGTTAGGAGAAATTTTCCACTTCTTATTATGAGTCTCAGTCGTTTTAAACATCTCTATATTCAAAATGGCTCTTGCTTTAGTTGGTTTTAATATGTACAAGTTATTTTCAAGTTTTGCAGAACAAATATGAACACCTCTTGAATAAACAAATACTTCATTACATTCAAACGACATATTGTATATATTTTCTAGCAGACTAGAAATGGAGATCAAGTTTCATTTCATCTTAGGTACAGAAAATACATTCCTAAGTAAGATAAAAAAATCTCCCAAAAAATAACTTGACATCTCCCACTGCTTCAGCTGAAATGACTTTACTCGTTCCCACCTTGAAAGTCATCTCTTGTTCAGAAAGTCTTCTCCAAGAACTAGTTTCCTGTAGAAAAGTGCAAACATGATTAGCGCCTGAATCCAATATCTAGGTAAGGTGAAAATTCTCCACTAGACATGTTTCAACAACTAGTAAATCAGATTTACCTTGTTTTGCCTTTTTTTCTTTCTTATCAGTGAAATATTTTGGGCAGTTACGTTTCCAATGCCCAACTTCTCCGCAATGGAAACATTTTCCTTTGGGAGTTTTGTTTTTGTTTTTCTTAGCAGTGGCTTTCTTTTTCCCTTTTCCTTTATTTTTCATTTGTACGGTTTTGTCCTTTGAAGAAGGACTAGAATTCTAACATCAGTGGGTTTCGTTCCAGACGTAGACTCTTTATAAAACTTTTTAGGTTTCGAAATAACATTTATTTCTTTTTCCTTCAGTTTCATCATTGATTGATATGTCTGTAATTCATTCAACTGTGTGGTCAAATTATAAGTGATTTTGTTCATAACAAAATTTGTTCTGAATGGTAGATAACTCTCCGGGAGAGATTCTAATATCATACTTACTTGACTCATCTCATCTATCATCGTCAGCCTCTGCAACATTAAAATGAACCATCATATTGAGAACATGTTCTCTTACATTGGTTCCATCTTTCATGTACGTAACATAGACATACTTAATGGCTTCATATCTAACAGAGGATGACGGTTGCCCAAACATCTCCTATAGTAATGCTATTATTTCACGGGCAATAGGCATGACCTCATGCTTCTTATTAAGCACATCAGATATACTCGCTAAGATATAGGCCCGAGCTTTCTCATTAGCCATTACCCACGTATCATAGATGCCCTGAACATTTCGGTTGGCTGTTGAACTGGGAACTGGAGGACATTCCTCCGTCAACACAAACCTCAGATCATCCACAACTAATATCGTATTGATGTTTGATTTCCAGTTCGAATATCCCTCACCATTAAATTTATCACAAGCTAGCAATTGTATGATTGAGTTCAACATTGCTGAAACATTTTAAACAAACTCTATTAAATATGCATCTAAATCCATTTTTAGCAAAAATAATAAAGTACCCAATAAATCTTTATTTTTTTGCAACAATACTTTAGTGATTTAAAACAATTGCTACCAAGGGGTAGTCAAGAATTCCTTCACAGAAGCCAGACAATTCTTGACCAAATACTATCTCCAGAATAACTCATATTTCGATAGTTCTTTTGGTTATCGTTTCGGTTAAGATCTTTACTAACAATTAGTAATTCTTGTAAGTGTGACCCCTATTTTTAGATCTTATAAAATGGTATGAATATGCCCCGAAATAGAAGACAATACCCAAGATGGAACTATAAGACCCTATTCATTTTACTGAAGCCTGGGTTGTTCCGAATCCTATATTACAACCCTCTGAGAGGATCGTTGTGGTTAACGACTAGCTAGTGCTACCTAAAACTGACAACAGGCGCAACATAGGAATCTCACAATTCAGACTAATGGAGGAGACAATGTTAACACATTTCCTTAACCCACTTACTATGAAATACCTCCCTCATTCACCTTGTTATTGACTCATGCAAACACTTTCCGAATGGAGCAGTCGCAGTAAAAGCGACAAGAAGCCGAGTATAGATCTCATGGTGCAAACTCTTGAGATTGTGAGAGCTAATAACTATATATCAATATATTGTTAATCTCCCACTGAAGCGTTCTAAAAGTTTTGGTATTTTGCTTAGGTGTAATGGCTAAATTTAAACAACCTAAGTCTAAGAGATTTATCCAAGTATAACGCTTATAATTGGATTTAACCTACAATGTCTAGGTGATAAACCATTTTATTATCTCACATCGCTCACTCAAGCTCATAAAATCAGTTAACAACACTCAATCTTTCAGTCATAATCCCCAGGTAGGAGGTGTTCCGTAAACCGTCAACTTAAGTACCCCCAGTCTTAGACATGTTTCTGAACGAATATGAGTTTGTAACCGAATTTTATAAGGTAACAATCTATTTTAACGATTAAAACTAGTTGTTAACCTAAGTGAGCATGTAGTTGTTCTTTGTTATAGATTTTAAACGTCTAACCCAATTTTATAACAGCTTACAAAATTTTAGACATGCTAAACATCCATAACATTCAAAAAAGGAATTCAATATCTAATATAACCATTATATTAAATATAATCCTAACATGCATACTATATATTATAACATTTATAACATACTTTCAATGCATGTAACATGCTTCCTACGGTAGGGTTTTAAATCTACATGGCATACCGTATGAACCTAAGCCGGAATATGAACCATAAAAGAAAATACCGACTAAACCGATCACAGGAATACTAGTTCAAGTAGCTATTATCCAAAGAGGAATCCTTCCAGTAGTCTCGACCATATGCATATACATGAATTATTCAATTAAATACTAACTGATATGATTTTTGTTTTGGCAAAAACAAGCAAAAAGATGCCTAATTATTATAAACAGCTTTCAAACCATCTTTGAACCACTCGAATCGCTCCAAACCAAACCCAAGCATCTTGAATCGAACTGGATAAGTCTGAACCAAACCAACAAAGTATGAACCGGACCAGCCAACAACCCTTTGAGGCTGAACCATATTGGACCTCGAGAAAACCGGTCGATCCAGTTACTCTCGACCCAAGCTCAAAAACTCGCTAAGGTTGATCGTGTAACACAGAAGGCTATCGTCTCACACCATCGCCTAGTGTTGGGCAGAGGTACACGATCGCTTAATGTCTTCTATCTATCACATAGTGTGATTGTTTAGCTCTTGGGTAGAACTACACAATCGCTTAACACCATCGCTCAGCGCTTCTTGTCATCGTTTAGTGTCCGCCACAGCTACACGATCGCTTAGTTCCATCACATAGAACTTCATCACATCGTTGAGCACTGCAGCTACATGATCACTTAGTTCCATCGCATAGAACTTCAGCGCATCGTTTAGCTCGTGTCGTAGCTACACAATTGTGTAGTGCCATCGTATAGCACTTCCAACGTATTGTTTAGTTCCCACGCAAAGCTACACGATCGTGTAGTGCTATCGTATAGCATTTCAATGCATCGTTTAGCTCTCGCAGGTACACGATCGTCTAGCGTCCAACATCACAACGACCAATGCTCGTAGCTACACGATCGTCTAGCTTTTCTTCACATCGTGTAACGCCTGGAGCTAGATGATCTTTAACATTTAAACCTCAACGACGATTTTGAAGCTGAAAAACTGGAACTGCAGCTCGACCTTCTTCACTTGTTTCTTCAATTATATCTTAATTTCAACTCTAATTACTCCAAATAAATTACAAACTCTTGACAACACATATAAGCTAATGAATCAAGAGGCAATTATAAATTTAATTAAGAAATTAAAGAGAAATAAAATGCCAAAACTCATAAAACCATATCAGTGCATCAGTTTCATATATCTCATGAAAAACACCCACCACACCAAAATTAAACCGAATTGGATGCTTATATGATGCTCTGATACCAATTGTAAGAGTGTATCAACATGCAGCGGAAGCAACAATGATCAATAAGCATACAAATTCATTAATTTTGGCAGAAACTAAAGCATGCTCATCTAATATAAGAGGGTTTGTAGTCATACCTTTGTAGAACTCTTCAAGATCTTGATCAACAACAGTTGTCTTCTCCAAAACACACTATGAACCACCTTAAGGTCTTCCTCACTATCCTCTTGGAGCTTTAGAACGAGTTGTGGGACTCAAGAATAGCTTAAAGCAACGGAAAAACAAGGAGAAGCTCACTACACCAGCTTGTTTGAAGAACCATTTCTTCAACCCGAAATTTTCAGATAAATCTCTTTGAATGCATCCCCAAATTCAGTCCAATCTTCTTTATTTATTGCAGGTGAACATGCAAAGAAGAACACTGCATGAGTTGCAACTCATGCTTGGAGTAAATGTGAAAAAGGGAAGTGGAACTTGTGTGAACAAGTAGAACATGGGTAATGGAAAAACCTGTTTTTCCATTTTGTGCATTTTTGTTGTTTTTCAATTTTTCCAAAAATCAAATGATTTCATTAAATCATATTTGATTTCAAAACTGAAAATATTATTAATTTTATAAAATTAATTTCACAAATTAATAAACTAATAAAATTAATAAATAATTCTAATTAATTTAATATCAAATATTAAATTAATTTTTACACAAATCCATCTTCATATATTTAAATCATATTTAAATATAAATTCTCCTATTCCATTTCATTCTAATTTGAACGTTTCAAATTAACTTATCAAGCTACTCTAAAGCTTATCCATTTACGAGTTAGTAGAGGGACCTTGTGGACCTACAAATCATGGGCTCCAATGATCCGAGATTAATCCATTAAACTCATTAAACTGAATTAACCCCCATTCGTTAACTAATGGGTCACTCCACTGTAGCCCATAGTTGAACTCTTCTCACTGTAGATATATTATGTCCACTTTATATAACCATAATCAGTAAGTCGATCCTTCACAGGTTATTCGTAATCACAGCTGAGTCAAGATAATGTTTTATCCCTATGAATACATCTTGTTCCTTAAGTTCCCACTGACCCTCTAATGAACAATTTTGATTCATAACACCTATGAATCAAATTCTTTCTTTATAATGAGAAGGCGAGGCCCCGATTGTTCGAGACCTGGAATTAGTACTTAAGAGAACAACCTATCTACTAACCCTAAATCGGGTAGGAGTGAATTCCATTTTGCAGGGCTATGTCCCCAGCTATTCATCTAGTCTTATCCCCAAAATGGGAGGCTTATTGAGCAGTGTCATTGGACTACTCTCACCATTTGCAGATCAAAGGATAATCCCGAAGAAATAGGAGTTCATAGCTAGCTTAGGATTAAGATCGAGTTAACCTAGGTTACTTAATAAATTAAATTGTCAGTTTTAACAGTAAACGGTCGTTATAAAGAAAAGTGACTATTTTCGTGGTCCAGTCTATATGCAAACTCATTGCATAGGATGCTCCCACTCACATGTCTCAACATGAACGATCTGTGGATCACATCGTTTGTAGCACTTTACAACTTCTTGTAATAACTACATAGTGGATCGCATCCAATAGTGTTACCAGGATGATATATCCAATTTCATCCATATATTTATTAGACCATTTAGGCTATATACTGTTAGCTTGATCCTGTTATGTCACTACATGAAATTATAGTATTCAGCATATAGCCATGGATATGTTTATTGGATTTTCATAATAGAATGCAAAATCAACAATTTATTATTATTGATAAATAGAATGTTTAATACAAACTGCGAGTTCTAGGACATTCCCAACAATGAGGGACCATAAACCACGAAGTAAAATAGTTTTAAAAAAAATTTCTGAAAATACTAATAAAATTTCAATGAGAGTTGTTGAAGAGGCCAGTACATCAACAAGAGTTGTTGATGTCGGTTCGTCTAGTCAAACTAACCCATCTCAAGAGTTGAGATTGCCTCAATGTAGTGGGAGGGTTATGAACCCACATGTTCGCTATGTGGGTTTAACAAAAACCCAAAACATCATTAATGATTATGTTGAAGATCCATTGTCTTACAATAAGGCAATAGAAGATGTTGACAAAGATGAATGGATTAAGGTCATGAATCTAGAAATGGAGTCTATGTAATCCAATTCTGCCTAGGAACTTGTAGGCCAATCTGATAAGGTAAAACCTCTAGATTGCTAATGGATCTACTAGAAGAAAAGAGGTGTAGATGGAAAGGTGGAAACCTTCAAGGCTGGATTAGTAGCAAAGGGTTATACCCAAGTTGAGAGGGTGGAGTATGAAGAAACCTTCTCTCCTGTTGCTATGATCAAATCCATCCAAATTATCTTGTCTATTGCCACATATTATGACTATGAGATATGGCAAATGGACATCAAGACGCCTTTTTGAATGGTAATCTTGAAGAGATAATCTACATGACTCAACCAGAAGAATTCATAGTACATGGTCAAGAGCAAAAGGTTTGCAAGTTCAATCAGTCCATCTATGGATTGAAACAGGTATCTAGATCTTGGAACATGAGGTTTGATGCTGCGGTTAAAACCTATGGCTTTAATCAAAATGTTAATGAACCTTGTGTTTACAAGAAAATCATTAACGACTCAGTAGCTTTTTTGGTGTTGTATGTGGATGATATCCTACTCATTTGGAATGATGTAGATTTTCTGACAAAAATTAAGGAACGGTTAATTGTTCAATTCCAAATGAAAGATTTAGATGAAGCTCAGTATGTTCTAGGGATCCAAATTATAAGGGATCATAAGAACAAAATACTAGTCTTGTCTCATGCATCATATATTAACAAAATTCTTGTCAAGTATTTGATGCAAAATTGTCACACCCCGCCCCCAGACCACCTTCTTAGCCTGGGAGAGGGATGCGACTGCAGTAGTTATCAACCCTTGAGCTGACACTTACTGCCTAATGATTCTTGTGGAATAACTCTGATACCGTACTATAACTTATACACAAGGAATGATTAAGTCAAGGAGATAAACTATAACGGATTAAGTAGGCCCATCTTTTATTACGATAGTGAAATAACGTTTATACAACTTAAGGACTTAACAACAAAGTTTACAACGACAACTGTAAAAACCCTCCGAAAGTGTAATTGGGGCACGTGGCAGACCTTGACCTTAGCAGCACCCTGGAACTCCTCATCTTTCTCTACCTGGGGGGGAGGGATTAAGAAAACATTTTGAAGAGTGTGAGGTACTAAGCCCAGTGAGTGGTTCTTTTAAGACAGAAATCACTTTGAAAATCATCATTTTTGGGAAATCAATCACATAATAATAATCACAGTGTACCCATGCATGATCATGGATTTATTCATGCAATGATTAACCTTTATTCCAAAATGCTACACGTGGCATGCATATAATGTCATCAATCAATACAATCATCTATGAAAACCTTCCTATGACCCCAATTCCCGCCAATGTGCACATCGACCATTTTATTTATCCCACTAGCAATGCTTAGGTACTTAACCATATTTCCCGTCGGTCGTCACCAACTATTATTTCCCGCCAACCGAAGCCGACCATTATTTCCTGCCGACCGAAGCCAACCAATTTTTTCCCGCAAGCATCTTTTGTTAAGCATGCTAACTATATCCCGGGCATAATCTCAGTTTCCACAGCCACACACAAACAATATCATGGCAATCATCCTATCACCAAAAGCATGTATTTTGTATCTACAGATGCATATATTCCAATATCAGTGTATAAAGCTAAGTGGATACTCATAATATGCATTTACTATCAACATTGTATAAACACACAATATTCTTTATCTATCAAAGCAACATAACATTCACGATATATCGAAACTATAACGCTATAACACTCACACTATGTGTTAATTATCAAAGCTATAACACTCACGATATATTGAAACTATAACGCTATAACACTCAAACTATGTGTTAATTATCAAAGCTATAACAATCACAACATATGTTAACTATCAAAACTATAACACTCACAACATATATTAACTATCAAAACTATAACACTCACCTTAATTGCTTAGGAGCCTTTCTAATAGTTCCTTTTTCTACCTCGGGCTCCCTTTTTACCCCTATTCTAAAATATCTTAGGAAGCTTACCATAAAATCTTAGCTCATAACTCTTCATGGTTTAGCCGGAATCATCCAAAAATCAAGATTGGCCCAACTTACTTGATAGCTCGACCCCTCTGCCTTTTTCTCATTCTCCAGCCCAATTCCTTAAAGCTTCTTCACCGGCAGCCTCACCATGAACACTAGACTCTCTTATCTTTCAGATGGCTTTAAAATTACATCAAACGCTCGAGTAGATTGGGAGATTTCCTCGTTTCAAGTTGATGCATTCTCTTCCACCCTCACTGTCCAATGAACTCTACTCTCCCCCTCTCTTTACGAATTTTATGATTCGTGATTTGAAAATGAAATCCCAAAGGCTCTATTTATAGGCGTCCAAAACTCCTATGGTGTTGACACCACCTATGGCTAAATGTTTAATCCTTCCTTTATCAACGTAGGCTGACTTCATCTTGGTTCAATGTGTTCTTCCCAAACGCATCCAACACAATTTCTTAGAGTTTAAGAATTTCTCTTAATCGGACACCTAAATTTTAATTGACGTTTGCCCTTACGTCTTCGAGCTTTGTTCGTATTCAATTTAGGTTTTTCAATGCATAATCTATAAGATCGTGGTCAAATTCAACACATAAATGCCCGGTCGTTCGATGCACAGGCAGTTTCCTTCGATCGCGTGGGCATGACGTTCGAATGAGGCATTCAGGCTACTCTCGCTCTCTCCCACTTTCTCGCTGGTCTCGCTCTCTCCACTCTCGCTCTCTCCCACTTTCTCGCTCACAATCTCGCTCTCTCCACTCTCTCTCACAATCTCGCTCTCTCCACTCTCACTCTCTCCAACTTTCTCGCTAACACTCTTGCTTTCTCCACTCTCGCTCTCTACAACTTCCTCGCTCAAACTCTCGCTCTTCTCCAATCTTGCTCTCTCTCCCATTCTCTCACTCAAATCAATCTCGCTTTCTCCCATTCTCTCGCTCAAATCAATCTCGCTCTCTCCCATTCTCTCGTTGCCTCACTCTCGCTGGTGTCGCTCTCTCCATTCTCATTCTTTCTAATCTCATTAGCTACTGTGAATATGGTTTATCTTTGTGCAACTTCCACAAGAATTTTCCCAAATAATTTTCTATATTTTCCTCAGTTCTTCAATCTTTTCTTCACTATTCAGAATTTAAGTCTTCAAGGTTTTCTCTTCTTTTTATCCTTTTAGGGTCCTCTCTACTCGTACTCCAGGATCAAATATGGTTATCATAACTATAATACCTAACCATTATAGTTTACATTCACTCTTACTAATTGTTGATCCACAGAAGGTGACAATTATTACTGTTATTATGAAAATTGTAAAATTATTAGATTATTTACATAACATAGGATTTAACTTTCTCCTAATTAACCCTTTAATCACTTACTTAAGTAGGAAAATGGAGATCCGGATTTCACAAAAATTCTAAGAAAGGTTTACTACCTTTTAGGCATGGAATTTTTTTGTCTAAGGAACAGTGTCCTAAGACACCTCAAGAGGTTGAGAAGATAAGTTGGATTCCTTATGCATATGCGGTACGTAGCCTTATGTATCTCATGTTGTGTACTAGGCCCAATACCTACTATGTAATGGGAGTGGTCAGTAGATATCAGTCCAATCTAGGATTTGATCATGGATAACGATCAAAGTCATTCTCAAGTATCTTAAGAGAACGAGAAATTATATGCTTGTGTATGGTGCCAAGGATTTGATCCTTATAGGATACACTAACTCTAATTTTCAGACTGATAAGGATTCTAAGAAATCCACATCGGGATTCACTCTAAATGGAGGAGCTATAGTATGGTAGAGCATCAAGTAAGATGCATTGTAGATTCCATAACGGAGGCAGAATATGTAGCTACTTGTGAAGCTGCTAAGAAAGTTGTGTGGCTTATAAATTTTTTGGCAGATTTGGAAGTTAATCCAAACATGACTTTGTCCGTCACCCTTTATTATGATAGCAATGATGCAGTGGCAAACTCCAAGGAGCCTTGTAGTCATAAACATGGAAAGCATATAGAGCACAAGTATCATCTCATTAGGGAGATTGTGCAATGAGAAGATGTGATTCTCATACAGATTTCCTCGAAGCACAACGTTGTTGATCTATTTACAAAGGCTCTCACGGCTAAAGTTTTTTAGGGTCACCTGGAGAGCATGGGTCTATGAGATATGAGTCACTTAATCTGGGGCAAGTGGGAGATGTTTTTGGGTATATTGTATGCCCTATTGATACTTTACTCCACTTATTCATCGAGATTGTTAGAGTTAATGTCCTAAATCGAGTGTATCTTGTAGTTTGTAAAGAAAAATTATATATCTAATAAAATAAGAGGTATTTTATTAATGTTTAGGCTGCATTGATTCAATCCAATAAACTACGATCCAAGGTTATTTTATAAAACTTAAACATGTAAGTAGAGACATACAGATGGATCATGTTTTAAGTAATAACCTAAATGGTCTGTAGTAGATGGATAAGGATGGGTACCTAATCCTGGTGATACTACGAACACAACCTGCTTTGTAGATATTACAAATGTTGTAAAGTGCTACAAATGATCTGATCCTAATCATTCATGTAGAGACATGTAAGCGGGGGTACTCTATACAAAGAGTTTGTATAAAACTGAACCGCGAAATGAATAGTTTTTCTATATAACATCGTTGCTAGAAGAGACTTACATTTCACTAGGATGACCATAGGTGGCTTGACCTTAATCCTAAGTGAGTTGTGAACTTCTATCTATGAGGAAAATCCTTTTATTTATATGGGTGAAAGTAGATAAATTGTTCCCTTAATAGTTGATTCTGGATCTTTAACATTGAGGCCTCATCCCCTCACTAGGTCGAGAGGTGTTAGTTTATAGTTTGACTATAAACTGTTTGTTCATTAAAGGGATCAGTGGTATTTAAGGAGTTAGATATAACTATAGGGGTAAAATGGTATTTTGACCCAGCTATAATTATGAACAATTTGTGAAAGGTTGACTCGTTGTTGATTGGTTATATCCATGGACACATAAATAAATCTATAGTACAAATAATGCAGCTATCAATCTTAGTGGAATGACCGATAGTTAATGAAAATTGATTAATTTTAATTAAAGAATTTAATTAATTAATCTTATATCATTAGAACTTCTAATCTGTACGTCCATATGGTCTACTTGTTAGCTCACTAAAGGATATAAAAGATATGGTTTGAATTGTTCAAATCAATTACATATTAATGAGATTAACATAATATGGTTAATTATAGATGTGATCTATAATTAATAGAGAAAAATATTTAAATAAGATTAAAATATTAAGAGATGTATACATATAAATATGTGATAATTATATGTTGATTAATTCTATATTAAAAATATGATTTAATATAGTCATTTAATTGATTGATTAAGGGTTGATTAATTAATTAATTAATTTTTAAGAAATAGAGATAAATAAACATATGATGTTTATTTATTATTAATTAATTATATATACCAAATTAGATTTAATATATATGGTTATTTAATTATTGAACTATTAATTAAATAAAAGTTATTTAATTAAATTAGAACTAGAGTAGGAATAGAAAAGACTAGGAGAAGGGGGCCATTCCTCTCTATAAATAGGTCTTCATGGCCCATGTTTGTGACACAGTTGAATTGGGAATTATGAATCCTAGTCTCTACTACTTCTCTCAAAATCTCTTTTCTTTTCTTTACTACTTATTCTTCCTCTTCCAAGTCTTGAAGACCACACATCCAATTCTTAGGTTCCTAGAGAATAACAAGGTTTCACTTTGTCCCTTGATCATTAAAAAGACGTTCTGGAGAAGACACGAAGGGAATCGTGAAGAATTTGAGAATTTACAAAGGTAAGTTTTAGCTCTTCCCTCTTTTCTTCTCTTAAATGCATACTAAGCTTGAATGTTTATCCATTATGTTATTATTTTTATACTGTATTTTGTTTATGTCAAATCGAAAACAAAATTGCAAGGCGATCACACGTTTCCGCTTGGGATTTGATCCCTTCAATCAATTTATATCCTAAGCTTCTTAACATGAAGACTATACTAGATTGCTAAATTAAATGATTTGTTTAACTTAACAATATTTATCCATAAACTCCATGAAGGAAATGTAAATGTCAAAAAAGTATGAAACGTAAGCATTGCTCAAGCCATAAAACTCTAGGGTATTCACATAATTGAACCTTTTAGAAAATTTAGCTCATGATTAAGTACAAATGAATAGATTTTATTAGATCATAAATCATGATTACAAGATAAACGTTCATGGGACGAAAGAAAATAATGATAGAAAAATGCAAAGAGAAACTAAAATAAGTGTTGGAAAAACAGTATGATGGTGCCTTGAGGCAAGCTCTCACTCTTCCAATCTTTCCCTAGGGCGATTCTCCTTTCTCAAGGATGAATCCTATCACTCTACACGTTTTCATTAGGTAGGGATGACCTAGAGCTCTCCAACTTCAGAGGAACTTTTGTTTTTGAAGCTTTTTAATTGAGAAGGATAAGATTTCATCTAAAGAGGGATGCATTTCATTGGTGGAGCGTGGATAGTTCAAAAACAAAAGCTTCCTAATACGCACCTAAAATGTGTGTATTCAGCCCTTGATTTAAGATAGTTTTAAACATGATTTTATTAGATTGGATACTGTTTGTTTGTGACTTTAGGGTTATATTTGAGATTTCAATTCAATGTGAAAATGAACTAAAAAATAGCCTAAATATGCCCAAAGAAGTCAATCTCATGCCAAACATTGGAAGAAAAGTGGAAAAAATGCAAAGTTGTCAAAAGTAGGACAGTACAGCATGGAGCGTAGCAGTAGTGTTCCAGGCACTTCAGACCCGAGAGGGGTATTTTCAGAGTAGGGTCACTACGCTCCAAAGAGCGCAACCTGACGCTCAATTCAAACAGGCAGCACAACGACACTCTTTTAGAACATCGCAACCCCAGGTTAAATTTGGAAAGAAAAATCTAATTCTAGAAATAATTTTCTATATAATCTCCTAGAGTTTTGGGTGTCGATTTCATCAAATTACACCATGAAATTCAGAGCCTTGGGGAAAGTTTTTAGTCTAGAAAAAGTGAGAAAATTATATGGTTGTTTGGAGGCCGCTCAAGATCTCGAGGAGTGAATCAAGGCGGGACTGGCGAACTTTGACAATGGAGATTACTTCAAGAGTGGTTTTTCTTCGTTCTCTTTACTTTTCTTTACTTATCAAGGTTGTTGGAATGTATGAGATTACTTCCTTAGCAGTGATGTGCGGCTAAACACTTTAGTTCTAGGGTATTGATGAACTTAATTATGGATTTATGTTAATGTAATAGTATTTACTATGGATGTTTGTTCTTGAATGCTTTTCAATATTATTGTACTTTATTATATCAATTGATCTTAGTTGTATGTGAGGTTGAATGTCAATTAGAAAAAGTTACATGTTTAACCAGATCTGTAATATTGAATCATTAGCTAAACTTTTCATGCAAATACTTAGGTTGTTAACAAAAGTTGAACATGACTATCCTTAATGCTATGATTCTTAATTTGATTTCAAGCAATTAATTATTAATTATGCTTGCATAACAATAGTATGGAAAGATGGTAATGTTGAAAATAGTTTCTAGACTTAAGCATATTATGGACATAACATTCTATACGAACCTTTTGCATGACTTAATGAAATAATTAAGAAATTCAATACCCTGGAATGACCTTTGTCTTTTGAGTTTTGAATTCATCTTTATTTTCTTTCTTTTATTTAAAAATAAAAATCTCATCACAAGACCAATTCTTATATAAAATCAACAAATTCTTAAATAGCTAAGTTCAATCCAGGCATTTGATCTTCAGAGGATGATACCCGGTCTTTTGACTATTTTACTATAACTTAACCCGTACACTTGGGGTAACACCTAATTTTGGCATTTCACTTCCTATCCTTTTATAGACCCAAATTGGTTGAGGGATGACCTAAAATCATGGTCTAAATGTTTGCCCAACATTTTAGGCATTCAATAATATCTTGGACCGAGAAAATAGCAACCAGAACGACTGGACACGAATCTAGAAAATTAGGGTTTTGATGTGGTTGCATCTTTCGGTGCATCATCCAGACCACTACGGCTGTATCAAGATAGATTTCTGCAAAATAGTCGAAAACCTCAATAAAAACCTATAAAATCAGTCGAATTCACTCTAAATCAACTTTAGACAATTCAAAGACACGTGCTTTCTCATTTTACTCAATTTGAACCATCGCAGGGTCAAAATATCACATAAAGTTTTATTTTTACTAAAGAAAAGTACCAAAATATATAGTAAAAAAACTTGCACTTTTTAACATCTATCACTTGTCCACATAGGTTACGTGGTTGACATTCGACTATGGGTTGCATATCCTTAAAATGTGCCTAAACTTACTCATTCCTCATGGACACTTTCGGTGCAAGAGAAGCTACAAGTTACCTTGCCGCCCCTACACCCCCGAGAAAGAGGGTAGACCTCTCCTAAATACTAATTTTTATTATATATATATTCATATATAATATAGTGTATATATTCACTTGTTTTCTTTCTCATTACCTTTTCTATTTCTTTCTCTCTCTTTTTTTTTTTTTTTTATTAAGATAAGTGAGGAGGATGATTGATTAATTCTTTATGTGCACATTACTATATTAAATTTTTGGATAATCTTCTATCACTAATGCCTTTCGGAGCGACAAAAAAAAAAAAAAAAAAAAAAAAAAAAAAAAAAAAAAAAAACTAAATATTATAAGCATGAAAGATATAGAATAGGCAGACAAAGAATTTAAGCTTGCATGAGAGATAAGGTTTTTTTTTTTTTTTTTTTTTTAACGGCTCAAAATCATGATTGTTTTATCTAAACATTATCTTGAACAAACAAAAGAATAAGGGGAATGTATCATCAATTGACATAATAACGAGTAGAGGCATTAACACAATTATTTATACATATATTATTACCTTTAAAATATGTTTTTTTATTACTTATAACACAATTACTTATATATATATTTATTTTAATTTTATTTAATTTTAATATTTTTTTATAATTTATTTTTCAACAATTCTTAAAAGTAGTTTCTTTGCATTTTAAAAAGAAAATTTTCACTATTTAAATTGAAATTGAATTGTTAATCTTAATTCAATATATGAAAAAATTAAATAAGTATTTTACATATTTATGTTGTACTTCTTTTAGAACAAAATTTTAAACAAATGACCGGATTAACTCGAACCAACCCAACCCAAATATTTCATAGTTGGGTTGGGTTCGATTCATTTTTTAACCAGGGTTATTTGAGTTGAAAAAATTTATAACCCGAACAATTGGATTGGGTCTAAAAAGTCTTTCAACCCAACCTAGTCCAACCCATGAATACCCTTAATTGCTATTACCACAAATCCTGTCCAACGTGGTAGAAAAAAAAACACGTCAAAGTCAAATATCATTTAATGAGGGAAGTAGAGAAAGAAGGTGAAACCGAGCTTATTTTTTTTGTAGTTCTGAATAACAACTTATCAACTTTCTCACAAAAGTCTTACCGCATAGACGATTTGTGCATCTACACCAGAAACTTGGCGTGATAAAGAAAAATCTCAAGAACGGGTGTTGAGTTATGAATTGTTCTTTATCACATTTAATTTCTACATTTAGTGTTTGAAGTTTATTTGTTTTATTATTAGATTTAATTTTTAGTTTTTTTTGTTTCTTAAAAATTTAATTTTAATTTATATAAATTTATGTTAGGAAAATTATTTCAAATGGTAAAACTATTGAAAATATTTACGAGATATAGCAAAATTTTAGAACTACCAATGATAGACGTTGATAGACATTGATAGTCTTTTATCAGTATTTATCAATGTCACTTATAGACATTAATAGAAGTCTATTAGTGTCTATCAACATTTATTATTGATAGTTCTAAAATTTTGTTATATTTTATAAATATTTTGGTTCATTTTTCTATATTTAAAAACAACCCTTTATATTATATGGTGCTTTTAATTTTGTAACTTAGGTTTATAAATTTAGCTCACATTTGTACCTATATAAGGGTGATATCCCATGTAAAGTTTGTATCACTAAGCCTACTTCCACCTATGATTTTCTTTATGTTACTTTCGTTCAAACCATTTCTTTATATCCGTGAGTGTGTAAGCCAACTTACATACACCTTGATTATTCTAACCATATTTTTATAGTTCAACCAAATTTTGATGAAAAAAATGTGGATACTTTCGGAACTCATGGTTGTGCAACCCAATCCAATAAAAAAAAAAAATCAATCAAAAATATAAAATATATATAAAAAAAAATTAGAAAATATTTACTAAAAAAGAAAAAAGTATCGTAGAGTGTAGGATGTACCTTAGTATTTTAGGAGGGTTGTACAAAGCTAGTGGACTGCAGGTAGCACTTCATTATTTTTAAGAAGAAAATAGGTTATAAATTTTAATTCAAATGAAACGATCATCGATTCCAAAATCATAAAACTAAAAATGTAAGAGATATCAAAGAAGATCTTAATAATTCGCGCACGTTCAAACATCACCGGATCAGAGTCTTGAAGACCCAAAGTTTTTTAAAAAGATTGTGTGTTCTTCTTCCTTCTTTGAGCCAGCTCTATTTTATCCATTGTCTTTTTAAGAAAGGTAAATGAAGGATATCACAGCTTGAAACTAGTAAGTATTAAAAATAGACATTTAATTATAAAAGGAAAAGAAATGGAAAGGGAGAGATTTGGTTTGATAGGATTTGGATTTGGATTGAGCTGTGGGAAACAAAATCAAAGGCATTTGTTTGTTGCCTCTTCATCTTCCAACATAATATTCATCTCTCAAACATTTGAGAACCAACACTGCACTTTCGCCCATCCTCTCCAAATTCTAAAATTTAATTATTTTTTGTGAGAGAGGAAACAAACAAAACATTGGTCTTTGATGCCATATGCTCGCTCTTACTTAACGAGTGTGTTTGAAGTACATTTTTAAGTATTTAATTTAAAAAATAAGTCATTTTAAAAGAATTTGGAGTGTTTAACCACCACTATTTTAATCGACTTTTATCAAAAGTATCTAATTAAAAATTTTTAAAAAATATATTTTTCTTAAATCAATATAAATGAATCTTTACACTTCCATCTTCCTCACAATACATCTCATTATTTTACACCAACAATATATATATATATGCCTCTTGTGTATATATGCAATGTACGGAAGTTTGGTACATTATTGCCAGCAGCTATGACAACCTTTTTCATTCCAAGGGAAGAAGCATTGCATCTTCATTAATGGCTATTTTCAAGATGTGGTGCTTTTTATCATCAACTGTATATACAATTAAAAAGAAAAATACAACTCAAGTATATATATGTTTGTGTTTATCATTTGGACAATGTAATTATACTACACTATTCAATTTGTACACATCTCTAATAACCATAAATTTAGGTGAAAGTCATTTGTTTTTTTTTTTTTTTTTTTTTTTTTTGAAAATTATGTTGTTTTTATCCCAATTTCTTATGATAATTTTCATCTTTTTTAAGTAAAAAAAAAAAATTGAATTCGTAGCAAAATTCTGAAAAACAAAAACAAATATGAAGAAAGTTACCTTTTTAAGTTTTAAAATTTTGACTTGGTTTTTTAAAACATTGGATAATAATGCAAAAATTTGAGAGGGGAAAGAAGTGTTTATATGTTTAATTTTCAAAAACTAAAAATTAATAACATCAAAATCCCATTTGGTAACCATTTTGATTTTTATTTTTGGATTTTGAAAATTAAGCCTGTTTACTTTCATTTTATTACAATGGTTTGTATCTATCTTCAGTAGAAGAGTTGCATTCGTAGTTAAATTCCAAAAATTAAAACAAGATTTTGAAAGCTACTTTTTTTAGTTTTCAAATTTTGGTTTGATTTTTAAATCGTTGGTAAAAAGTATATAAAAGAGGAAGAAAAGAAATTTGGAGGTGAAAGTAGTGTCTATAGACTTAATTGTCAAAAACAAAAATAAAAGAAAATGTTACAAAACGGGGTCCAAATAATTATCAAATGAGGCTTTACCTTTAAATACTACTTCCCTCTTAATTTTCTTTGTTTTATTGTACTTTCTAATAATATATTCAAAATTTATATTGAGTTTTAAAAACTAAAAATTAAATTCTAAAATTTTTTTGTAGAATTATTGGCTAAGAATTTAGATGTTTATTAAAAAAGTTTTAAAAAGGTTAAAAATAAATGGGATATAAAACAAACACAAGAATTAAAAAAAAAAAAAAAAAAAAAAAAAACAATTTTTGTTGTTGATTAAAAGTGTGTTTGGAATACATTTCCAATTGTTTAATTTAAAAAATAAGTTATTTCGAAAGAAATTGGAATGTTTGGCAACTACTGAAAATATCTTTTTAAGTATATTTTGATAAGTTTTTATCAAAAATGAATAAAATGAGTTTTTTTAGAAACATTTTTTGTAAGTAAATTCAAACGGGCTTAAGATTTCAATTATTTTAGTGAGAATTTAGAGGGTTGACGAGAAAAATATCAAAATTTAAAGTTTTATTTAGAAAAATGGCAAAAAAGTTTCAAAATTATAAAAATAGCAAAACGAATTTATTAATAGAAAATACTAATCAGTAAATGACAAAACTATCCTAAAAAAACAATAAAATTATGTACAAATGAGAATGCAAAAATACACTCCTTCAAAAATAACTCGAATAGTATAAATGTGTTCAACCTATACATTCTAGAACCACAAATACACAATATCTAAACATTCCAGAAGCAAAAATTAAAAATCACCCAATATGGTCCTTAAAGCTTTTGGCTACCTATAGAACGTGTGTATGCAAGGGAGGATGACAACCAAGCAATGGAGGTCATTAGAAACTTATGGATGTCCATAATGATGACTTTTTCCAAGGTGAGAATAAGCAAAGTTGAGGTACCAGTGAAGCTGTTGTTGGTATGTGAGTATTTGAAGGAATTGTAACTTCAAAACGATGTGACTATTGAAAATATGATTACTTTTGATACCAAACCAATTGTAGGAAATTCTATCATCTTCATTCCATGTGACCATTTTGCTCCTAGGATCTTGAAAGCTAAATTTAAACACTATCAATCCTAGAACGTCATTGTTGAAAACGATGTTCAAAGTAGAAACAAAAGCAAGAAACATGTGTGCGAGCGAAAAAGGTCAAAACCTGGTGAGAGTGGTTGTCAAAAGCTAGCCAAGACGATGAAATTCAAGAAAAGGTTGTTGAACCAACCATTGCAGACATGAAATTGAGAAGGAGAAAAAGAGATTTTGGGGAGCGACTAAGTGAAGAAGATGGGACTTAGGGTTTTTTGTTATCTTATAATAATAATAATAATAAACTTTTATATATATATATATAAACATGCGCATATTTCAAATATTTAAAGTTTAATTTCCATTTATATATTTCTTTTTAAGTACAATAAGCCATTTTTATGTGTTTCTATATGAAAAATTGAAAACATCGAAAATATGAAAAAAAAATGATCAGATTAATTTGATAGCAACATGTATAAAAAAATGAAAAAATAGTTAGATACAATTAAATTTGTAATAAATATTTAAACAAATTGAAAGTTAATTAGATAAATCAAATTTGGTAATAAAAGATAAATTCAAATATAAATTGGAGAGAAAAACTAGGAAGTTTTTATTTATTGTGATTAATTGGATAAGTAGTTAGATAAAATCTAATTTGATACTAAAATATGAATTTAAATATAATCCAGGGGAGAAAATCAAGAAAGAGGCTCGTTTATTTACAATTACATTGTATTCATAATTTCATTTTCATTTAAGCTTCAACAATTATACTATATTTATAACTTCATCAACCACAAAACCTACAAACGAAGGCTAACTCGTTGTAGAGCATAGAAAAAAATAATAATATAATAAAATGATAATGAATAAAAGGTGGTTAAAAAATACGAAAAAATGATAAAATTTGAATGAAATATTCAATTTGATTGATGATAATATGTATAAAATACTAAGTAAAATCCTAATTAGAATAAAAGAATTTAATCCAAATTTAAAATAACAAAAAATAATAAAATAATGTAAAATCTAAAGATATATAATAAATTAAAATCAAAATGGTGATAAATAAATTAAAGATTGATTAATTCTGAATATTTTTTAAAAGTGGTTAAATCAAATAAAAACATATATGAAACCCCCAATTCAAAGTTTAAAATGGGAGAAAAATCCGGTATTTTTATCTCTTGAATCCGTTAGGTTGAAGTCTCATAGTCGATGATTCCATTTACATTGTATTTCTATTGAGAATTGATACATAGTCTCATAACAAATGATTCAATTTACACTATTTTTATTAAGAATTTATACACGGTATAACAATTACACAGTACTCGAAAAAACTGTTAATCGACCATATCAGGAGTAATTTGAGGATTAAAAAATATATGTTATGTGCGCAACACGCTTTTGCCAAAAATCTAATTATTTTTGTTTTTTTTTTGACAAAAATCAAAAGACAACCCCTGAATTCGCTTTTTCCTCCCATTTCTCGAATTTAAAATAAGGATGGTTAGCAACCAAACTCAAAGTTGGTCCAAATTGCAATGGGTATACCTTCTTGTTTAAATGTTTTGTTCTTAAAATAATAAACATATTTTTATATCTTACATCTTTTCAAAAATTGTTGAAATAATAAATATGATTGCATTACATTTAAAATTGATTTCATTCATTACAAAATTTGCAATGGACAGAAACTACCAAATGTCCCTTTTATTAGTCAAAAGTAACATCATCCCAATATGAAAAAGTTACCCATAGTTGAATTTGAGAAGAAAAAAAGAAAGTAAAAATAACAGAGTAGCTTTTATATGTTTTCTATCAAGATAATAATTTAAAACCTTAGTCAAAATTAAAATTTTTCAATGTGACATATCAAACTAATGTTCAACATCCACAGACAACTCACATTGTTTTAACTTGGAGGTCAAGTTCTTGATGGGATTGATTCCATCAGCTTTTTTTGTGAATGAAATTTCCTTACAATTTCACAAAAGCCAAGCAAGAACACTTTCTTGCATGTTCTGACATTTTTCCTTTTATATATATATTTTTTTAAAAAAAGGCATGTGACTTCAATTTATTAACAAAAGAACATCATAATTAGTTTAATTAATTAAGGTGTAAAATCATAGTGTCAGCCACCTGATTGGGCCTTATTCAAGAAACACAAATATATAAATAAATAAATAACTCTGTTTCAACAAAGAGAGCCTTCAGGAATCTCATTTCTTCTTTATTTATTTAGTTAGTTTGAAATTGCTATTCCCAAGTCTATATTGTTTTTGCACATTAATGATGTAAGTGTGATCGATAATTAGAGTTACATTGAAAATAATTTAATATATAATTAAGAAGATAAAATATTAATTACTATCTCAAATGTTGATGATTTGGTTCCTTACTTCATGTTTATTGGACTTCGAGGAATCAAATTATTCTTGATTAATTTTTTTCTACGTTTGTGTCTACCAAAATAAATGTTCGAATTTTTATATTTCTTATAGAGAAGTTGTATGCGGATTAGGAAGATTTCAAAAAAATAAAAAGAGAAAAAGTACATCCTACCATAATTTAAATGATTTCTTTTATAATTTTTTTAATTATTTTTTTTTTAATTTTGAGATCTACAAATAGTGTCCTTCCATTCTATTGTTTCAAATGAAATAGCTGAACTTAGTTCACCATAATTGACATGTACTCTTTTTCTTAAAGTCGGATATTCAAATTTTCATACCCTACTTGTTATATCAAAAATAATGAAATTGATAGAAATAATGTATTCAGTATATGCATTACTCTCTCTAATTAAAAAAATTTAAAACTTTAATAAAATATTATAATAACAAATGTTAATACTATAGGATTAAAAAAAAAAGATTTGAATTGTAAATTATGCAAAAATATGGAAGGGTTTTAGATTCAAATTATCTCTATATTGATTTCAACATTTCTATAAGATACCCTTTTTCTTGGAATTGTATTTTTGTAACAATTATGTGTAATCCATCTCATTCTATTTTAAATATTATTGGCTCCAAATAAGAAAGAAAGAAATTTGAGCAATTACAAAATATTTTTTAAATTCTTTGACTCTCTTCCCAATGTGAAAACCAAAATAGCTAATGGTATTTCATATTTACCTATGAAACTGGGTTTCCTAGAACTTTTCCATTCAAGTAGGAAGAGTGCTAAATATAATATTAAATACAGCTGCCTCTAATTACTTAGAATTAATTCCATTATTTATTTCATTAAATATTTTTTTTAGTACCACTTAGTATTAATTACTTAGTATTAATTCCATTATTTAACCATTAGATAAATAGATTATAAGCATTAAATTAATACTCAGGAAACCACAGTGAGAAACTAACACAAAGACTAAATGATATATATATATATATATGGTCAAATATCATAGAGCTTTATTCTATATATATCTTCAATGCAACTTATGAAACTTCTGGGAAATTTTGAATTTCTAGTATTAGAAAATAATATTTTCAATTCCAATTTATTTTTCACATGTGAATTTGTTTTTCCATGTTACAAAATTTGTTTGATTTTATAAGCCATGTGTACTTGAGCTTCATAACTTCTCATTTGAATTTAGGTGGTTCTAGAAAATACAAATAAAATGGTCCAAAATACAAATAAAATGGTCCTTACTCCTTACACATAAGTCTAAGAAGAATATTTATGACCTAATTCGGATTTTATTTTATGTATTTAGATACTCTGAATTTAATAAGTATGTGTTTAGCAGACAATTTGAATTATATTTTTGAAAACTACTTTTGTATTTATCATCCAAATATTGTAAATTTTTTAAAATAGCATTTTAATGTTTTCATTGTATCCTGATTTTAAATTTTAAATTTTAAATTTTAAAAGGCAAAATTATATTAAATAAAGATAAAACTATTTAGAAAAGCACTCTGTCATATTATAAACTCATTTTTTTTTTAAATTAAATAATGTATTATGTAATGTAATATAAATTATATAATATTATAAAATAATAATGTTACTATCTTTTTAACATAAAAAATGTTCATAAATAAATTATAGTTTATTGTCAAATTATATTGTGTGAGTAACTACAACTAGTTTTATGATTTATAAATATAGTATCAAACACATTTTAAACAATGGTTTAAATTGGAATTCAATTTTTGAATTTGCTACCAAATATATATTTAAAAACATGATACGCAATCTTATTTTCATTAGATCTCTTATTTTTAAATTTTTGTTTTTCTTACCCAACGGACCCTTAGATCTTATGCTAGACTCTCCTATGTGTAAAATGTAACTTAATGTTTGGATCCCTATCGTAATGAGGAAAAAAAAATCATAAGTTGATTAAATAGCCACAAAATCTTGAAGTTTCAAGAGACCAATTAGAAACATTTAAATTACATAGATACAATAGATACATCATTATGTTACAATATTACGGGTTCTTGTTCTATTTTTGATCTTTTATACTTTTAAATATTTTGGTACTTTTAATAAAGTTAATTTTTTCAAAAAAAAAAAAAAAAAAAAAAAAAAAAAATACTAGTCTCTTCAACTAGGGATATTCGTGGATTGGAATGAGTTGGTGAAAAGACCTCTTAAACCCAACCTAATCATTCGGGTCGTTTATTTCTTCAACTAAAATAATCTCTTATTAAAAAACTAACTAAACTCAACCCAACCATAAAACATTCGGATTGGATTGGGTTGGGTTACTCGAGTCATTTATTTTAATTGTTATTCTATAAAGAAGTAAAGTGTTAATGCATAAAAATTTGGTTTAACTATTTTCATATATTGAATTAAGATTAAAAACTCAATTTCAATTTAATATAATAAAAATTGTCTTTTGAAAGTGGTGTAGAAAGAATTTTTAGGAGTTGTTGGAAAATGAATTATCTAGAAAAATAATGAAATTGAATAAAAATAAAATAAATATATGTATATATAATTATGTCATAACTAAAAAAAATATACATGTTAAAGTTAATAATAAGTTCGGGTTAGTTCGGATTATTTTAGGTGAACCCATGAACCAACCCAAGCCATAAAATTTCCATTTATCTGAACCCAATTCAACTCAAGTCATCGAATTTGTTTAACACCCCACCTTCAACATTCCTTTCCGTTTGAAAACAAATTCATATTGTGCCTTTTTATTGAATGAAATTTATTACTACTATTTTGCAAATTAAGACTATATCTATGACTCCGTAATCAAAATTGCTACAATCGTAATGAATTTTTTTATTATTCATAATTCACATAATATTGTTGGTTACTTTTTGAAATGTATTTAAATGGACCCACTTTTCATATTACGATCAAAGTATACCTGGCCTAACTTCAAGTTCAAACTAATCGCAAGGAAAAAATCTGAGATTTATATTAACAATATAATAACTAAAATTTAACCAAATTTGACCGTACAATAGATGAAAATGGAATGAATCTCGAGGAACATGAACCAAAACTATTTTTTAACCTAGTTAAAAGCCATAAACCTATAATTGACCATACATCCAAATGCAAGCTTTTGTTTTGCATTCAAACAATTGGCAGGATTAATAATCAAATCATCGACTTTGAGTATAATTGAGCATACCTTCAAATGGAAGATTTTTTTTTTTTCATTCAAATAATCGGTGGAATTAATAATCAAACCATCGAATTTTGAGATGTTAATTAGCGTCATATTGATTATGGAGTTATGATCCTTCCAAGCTCAAAACCCAAATGAGTATAAAGATGGCATAAATTCAAAGCAAGTGGAAGATTTAGTTAGGGTTTTTCACCAAACCTAAGAAAACGCGGTTGAGATTGAGTAAGAGCTAGAAATCCATCCATAAGCCTTTAAGCCAGTGAAGCAACAGCTGTTTTGTTTTACTTTGCCAATTCCCCTTTTGTTCTTATTTGATTTCAGAACCAGCAGCTCCACCACACACACACACACTTCAGTTTAATTTCTCTATCTCTTTTTCTTTTTCTTCTTTTCTTTTTTGTTTCTTTTTAATTTGTTTTGTTTTGTTTTCTCTCTCTCTTACACACCCAAAAAGTACTAAAAACTGCAAGATCCTGGAACCTGCCTCTCCATCCACAGCATCCTTAATTTGTCTCTCTTTTTTCTTGCAATAATTAATCACCCACACTACCCATTTTAATTATCTTTTTTTCCCTATGGGACCTTTCCAAACAATAGTAGATCTATGTCTTGTGTAATAGTAGATTTATCCCATCTTAAAATATTTTAGTTTAATTTTCATTTTTTCCTTTATTAATACTAACATATTAATACGATCATGCGATTCCAAGTGTTATAACTTAGGTAGAGATAACGGCTTGGCAAAGTGTATGTTAGACTAAAAAATAATATAGCAAATATCATTTAAAGTAAAGCTTAATTAGAACTTAAATATTCATTTTGAAATTTTTGGAATCAATAAGAAATAGACTTATAAGTTCAAAGTTTTGAAATAAGAATGAAAATGTAAACGAAGATCAATGGTTGTACATACTTTATAGTTTATACTGGGTATATCGGTTATAAATTTTTATTAATGATATATAAATAGATTAGTTTTTTCTATAATTTACGTTAAGTTAACAATTAATTATACACTTTATCGTTATATCAAAGTGGTACATTAGTAATATACTTAGTATATATATATATATATATATATATATATATATATATATATATATATTTATATTATCTGAAACATATGCATATATTACTCAATTAATGAATGTATTACTTATAGCTGCTTTAAAGGTTGTATGTTCGAATCTTCCATCCTTGTTAAATGATATATTTATTAATGTTTTGAAATTAAATTGAGAAAAAATCTCATATTTACTCGTTACAATTTTCTATTAAATTTTAGATTAAATTATTAAAAAGAAAACTTACCATTGAACTTTGTTTAAAAAATACTCATATACTTTCAAGAGTTGCAATATTTCTCCTAAGTTTTAAAAAATTAGAGTTATAAGTTTTTTAGAATTTTGGACCGATGATATTGAGACATGAAATGGTAGTGTGACAGTCAGTGACCTAAAACAAAATTTGAATCCAAGTCTCGATTTCTATTTAAAATTTCAAAAGATTTCTAATCTATCATTTTATGGAAGTTGAGGAATAATATTACAACGTTTGAAAATATAAAAATATTTTTTAAACAAATGACGAAGTTGAAACTCGAGTATATTTATAATAATAATTTAGCGTAGTTTTATTTTAATAGATATTTTCCCCTCAAAATTACTTAATTTCCTTCCAAGTCATCTCCCAAAATTTCCCTTTCCTTTTAAAGAAACAGAACAAAAGAATAATCCTCACCATATAAACGTAATTATAACTATAAGTTTGAGGACGAAGTTTGACTTCTTCAATAATAAAGAGTTCTGTATAACTTTTCTTTATCTCTTGGTTTTTTTCAGGACCCAAACGTCATTTTAACTTTGACGAATTTTAGATTTTCAAATCTGTATTTATATTTATTTAATCTAAAAAATATCTGTCACCCATATCGATTTGCGTGTGTTTGTAAATCAAACCATTTACACTAAAAATTAAACATAATTCACTTAGGAATCTAAGTGAAATAATCAAACCCACAATTATTATATATAAACCCCAAAAATCTAGCCCTTCTCTCTCTATAAATACACCACTCGTTTCATTTCTCCTTCCCTCAATATTTACAGTACTCATTTCTCCATTTTCAAGCATTATTGGTTCACAAACAAGCTTTATTTTACTTTATATTTTTTTTTATCTGATCAACATGGTGAAGAAGGAATTAGCAAATGATGACAATCATTCAACGACACTTCCAACAAGTAAAAAAAAATACAAGGGAGTAAGAATGAGAAGCTGGGGCTCATGGGTTTCTGAAATTAGAGCTCCCAATCAAAAGACAAGAATATGGTTAGGTTCATATTCTACGGCGGAGGCCGCTGCGAGGGCTTACGACGCGGCCCTCTTGTGTCTTAAAGGCTCCTCCGCCAATCTTAATTTTCCAATCTCTTCTTCTTCCTTTGCTCATTTTCATAATTTTCTCTCTTCCAATCATGATGATCATAATAATGTCATGTCTCCAAAATCCATCCAAAGAGTTGCTGCCGAAGCTGCCGCGAACACCGCCTTCTTCGATTGCAATGTTGACAGTAATACGTTGGGATCTAACGATGTGCTGCCATCGTCGCCACCACCTTCCTCCTCCTCTTCTTCCTCTGTCTCGTCATCGTCCAATAACGATTCGTTTATGATGACGGATCCATCGTGGTTCAACTTTGATGACATACTCTCCCCTAAGTATGTTGGGCAAATGATGGATGGGACTCTATTTGATCCACCCATTATTGATGATTTTTATGACGAAAGTGATATTAGTTTATGGAGCTTCTGTTGAAAAAAAAAATCAATGTTTTATTTATTCTTTTTTTTTTTTTTTTAATACATTTTTTGCATATTCATATTGTATGATCCCTCAGATTGTTAATTTTACAAAATTACTGACAAAAGTAAAAATTTACATAATAATATATAAATATAGGTTACAGCCGCAGATTATTTTTCTGGGTTGGTTGATCTCTTTTGTTGGATTTCATATATTGTTCTTCTGTTCCATTTTGAGTCTAATTTGCTCTCTACACTTTTAATAAGTTCTTGGATTTTTAATTTTGTGTCTGGATAAAACTTTGCAGATTCATGAACTTAAATAATATCAAAAGTTCAGATATTAAATTTTTAATTTTGAAAAATTATAAATTCTTAGTTTAAGAAACAAAACCAATGACTGTATGTAAATCTGACATTGATCTTGATGTGTGGTTTGCTGTATGATTGTCTCAAAGTTGTGTTTCCAATGGTGTGTGTTTTGGGCGGTGGGCAGGTTTTGAAACTAAGAAAACAAGTCATGATATAATGTCAGAACTATGTGGTGAGTCCAAAAAAATATTATTAAGGATAGAAATACCGTCACACATCTAAAGATAAACAAGAAAACGACAACTTCTTCGTTGAAATTAGAAAAATTATACAAATTTAGAGTTCATTTGAAATGACTTTCTCATCATTGCTTCAAAATAAATTCGTTTGGTGGTCCATAATGAAATAGGATTGTAATGTAATTTAACAAAAAATCTATGTTTAGATTGTACGTTGTGAGGAAATTCATTTCATTATGACAGTTTTAATCTAACCCTCTTTCTCATCGTTTTCATATTTTACGATCTCATTTTCATTTTGTCCTCGATTATTCACACTTTCCAACACTCTTTTAATTCTTAGTAATCTTGATTACATTTCAATTTCCCAAACGCATCCTAAGCTTTTTGCATTTAAAAACATTGCTGTAAGATAAGTCCATGTTAAGAATGTTGTCATTTGTAGAAAATCGTGTGGAAATTATAGTTTTGAATAAATAAGAGAGATTACCATAAAGGACTAGAGACGGGAAAATTGTCAAAAACTTGTGAGGGGGAGCAAAGGTTTTAGTTTTTGGGCAATGAATGGTGAAGCAAAGAGTCAAAATAGAGAAAAGGGTAGGTCCAAATAGAGTCTGAAAATGTCAAATCCAAGCCCTAAAACTAGACAAATTTTGTTGTGGGGGATGAGAGATAGATATTTGCATATTGCACATGATATGTTTATTTTTGTTTTTGATGTTTTTAGTTTTTATGTTGGGTAAGGGTCATGGAGTCCCATTCTCTGTTTATTTGTTGTGTTGCCTTTTACATTGCATCTAGTCCATCACTCATTCTCTCTATTTTCTTTCCTTTTCTTTCTTTCTTTCAAAGTTCATGCACGAAATCCCTCCCATAACTTTTCATTTCACTTCACAATCATCACAAAATCAATTAAGGGGCTATTTCAGCCTTATCTTTTTCAAAAACCAAAATAAATCAAATCAGAATCTTTTTTTTTATTATTATTATTATTTAGAATATCTGAAGTTATGGTCTTTCCTTAAAAAACATAGATTTTAGTTGTGATAGAATAACTTGTCTTTTTAACCCTAGCTAGCTAGTTTTAATTTCATATTAATATGCTAGTCATGATTTTAGTATCACACAAATATGGTAATGTATTGATTAAGGCTTTACAAAATATCTCCCTAACCTTAGTTAAAAGTTAGTACAAAACTACAACATTGAAACACAATCACAATCTATAGTATATATAAAGAAATTCTTACGGGAGAATCTTTATACATCTTCATATTTTGTCATTCGTCACAACTATTCGAGCAAGGTGGTTATATGTAAAGTGGTGTATTCTTTTATGTATGAACATGTCTAGACCATAAATATATAAAACATCACGATCTAATGGTAGAGACATATTTAAATGAACAATAATGTCATTTTTTGGTTACAACTATTTAAGTTAAAGTGATATATCTTTTCGCATATGGATGTAGATATAGATCTCATATATGAAAAATTATGATCTAATAGTGGAGATATATTTGAACAAACGGTCACATTCTTTGCTATGTTATACTTGAGTGTGATTTAGATCATATATAGGAAACATCAATATCTAACGGTGGAGATATATTTGAACGGACAATCATATATTTTTTCTTTTAAAATTTCATAAACTTTTATTTAGTTTTTCTCTTCAAATAAGTTATAATATTATTGGAGTCGATGTATTAATTATAACTTTTCTAAAACTTTTTTCTCTATATACTAAAATAAACTATAAATTTCACGTGTGATATACATTTATACAACTAAAAGCACATAAATTTGAAGTATAGGAGTTCCGATTAATTATTTTTGTAATTTATAATTTAAACTCATGCAACCTCTAAATTCACTTTAGGTTATTTCTCATAAAAAAATACTTAACTTTTAATATTTTCATATAAATGAAAAGGTTAAACCGTACTAAAATTAGGAACTTTAATATTAATATTATTGAAATCAAAATTTTCAAAACCATTTTTTCGTAGAATCAAAATAGATTCGAAGTTACTTAGAACCATTAGATTAGAAAGAGAATTAGTGGATAGATTAGGCAACTTGAAAGGTTGGATGGCATATATAATTAAGCATAGGATACCATATAACATGAAATGAGACTGAAAATGGAAAAAAAAAAAAAGGTGGAAAAGAGCATTTTATCCCCAAAAAATATAAAAATAAATAAATAAAAGTGGAAAATAGCACATGATCAGAAATGACAATTTCCAATGTTGTAATATGACACATCATCACATGTGCCCTTCTAAAGCATATATTCAAAGTTCGAGATTTTTGTTACATTTTTTGTTTATTATTTCATATTATTCTATTTAATTTACTTTGATAATTTATATTTTTATTTTTTGTTAGTACATTGCTAATTTAGAATTAATGCTGTATATGTTTTCGTGCATTTTGTTTTTAGAGATGGGCATTTTTGGAAGTTAGATCCAACACAGAGCGTGAAATTAATGATGTGGGCTTGGCTTTATTAAGACAAAGTTGAGGGATAATTGATTAAATCAACTTATAATTAATTGCCGTTTGATAATATTAATGATGGATTTTTAGTATTGTAATAGAATAACTAAATTATACAAATAATAGTAATAATAATAACAAAATTGAAGTTTGTGTTTAGCACCCACCAGTTACGTTCAAGCTTTTCTCTTCCCATTAATTTGAACATGATTGAATTGATTAAGACATTGTATTTTCCGACATTTTTCTAATTTAGAAGTTAGATATTTCAAAATAAAAAATAAATAGTTCTATAAAGAAAATTATATTTTTATGGAGAGAATTCATTTTTAGATAAATGAAGAGTTTAAAAGTAATTGCATATTACTTGTGCAAAAGAGTTATAAGTTGTTGATGCTAAAATCTAGACAAGACAACAATAGAAATTTTATTTTTGTGAAGCAAACGAGGAACCTGCAAAAGGGAGTAACTTTGTTCACCGTGTGTTTGATGTCATGTCTACTTTGATGCTTAAGTCTGAAAACAAGTAAAGTTTAAAATTTTGAACTACTGGAACTTAGAGAATTCACTTTTCTCTTAAAGAGTTCCCATGATATATTTATAGGACTAGTTGGCTTAAACCGCTTTTGGATTCAATTTCAAAGTCGCTTTGGGATAATCCTACAACTTTCAGGTTGAGAGGTGTACTCTATTTTGTGTTCGACCAGGTCCACCTCAGCCAAGAGCAAGGCCCAACATCTTCCCCTAAGTCCATTTTGGTCTTATGGTGATGCTTTGGGCTGGTGTATTTACTAAACATCCCATTAGCTATCTTTATCGGCTTGACCTCGGTCCAAAATGGACCCAAACCTTGTTATTTTATTGGCCTTATCTCTTCTCTCCTTATTTTTTATCGATTATATCATCCGATCCAAAATTAACCACAACATAAGTAAATGGCATAGCAAGTATAACTCAACTAACATGCAGTATGTGTTCGCGATCATGAGGTCCTTAATTTATATCTCTAACCCTTATTCAATTTCCATGTTCCTGCATCACAACTTGATCATTTTACTGAATACCTCCCTATGGGAATTTGGACGGTTGCGCCATCCAGGATATAAAGTATTACTGTAGGGGTTGTTTCTAATGAAGTAGATTGATTGAGGGTTCATCGGGCACATATCAAAACTATGTCGTTCATCGCATCCTATGCACCATGCTGCAACAACTTGGATCACTGCGTTGACCTGATTTATGCCATTGGCATTGACTTGATTCATCGTCATAGCTTTGAATAAGTTAGTAAAAGTGGTAATTTGCGTTGAGAGAGTACTAGTTGCTTCTGATTGTGATGTGATACTTTTCTTTCCACAAATTTTGATCTGAAACCATTATCAACCCATTCTTCATTGTTTCGAAAAATTCTGTCCAAAATTTGTTTGCCCTCTGTGTATGTTTTATCCATCAGACCCCTACTGTCATAGAGTCAATTACTGATTACGATGTCTTGTTCAGTCCATCATAAAATATTTCCATTGTTATACAATCAGGTAGACCATGATGCAGATACTTTCGAACGAGTCATTTGAACCTAGCACATGTATCACTTATGGTTTCTGAGTCTTTTTGTTTGAAGTTGGTTATATCCCTCTTGCGACAAGCATTAACGTTAGGTGGAAAATATTTTTGCATAAACTTTTCACCATGCATTCCCATGTTGAAATCTTCTTTTGGCTTGAGAGAATAAGTCCTTTGTCGCGCTTCATCCCTAAGAGTAAAAGGGAACAATGATAGTCTAATCCCTTTTGTGGTGATTCCAAGAATCACGAATGTGTTACAAATCTCCATAAAGCTCTTCATATGTGCATGTGGGTCTTCTCTTGGAGTGCCCCCAAACTGACTAGCTGCTTGGATCATTTGCAACATGACTAGCTTCATCTCAAATCTCATGTCATGAAAACCCGGAGGCACAATCCCAGACAAAAAATTGTACAAATTCGGCGATGCATAGTCCTTGATTTTTCTATTGCGATCATGCACTAAAAGAATAAGGTTTACTTGTATGTCTGCGTTGTTTGCAGAATTTGGTGTGTTGGGCTAATTCAGCTGAATTCCCATATTTCTCTGTCTTTGCCTCTTGTTTCGGTTTGCTTTAACTCTTCTATGTATAGTCCTCTCGATTCCGGGGTCAGTCACAAACTCTGGTTGGGTGTCGTTGCTCATATACCGTTTGCAATATTCCGGTAAACGTTGTACTAGTCCTTATGCTAAGGAAGTCTGTAGTCAAAGCTGAAAACCCAAAAACCAAATTAGTGAATTATAATTTTCAATTCTGGGAAGCAGTGCCGAAAACTTGTTGTGTGCTCAATCGTGTTCTATAAAGCATAATAATATTCTCGTAAATTGCACAAGTTTTACTCCTAATAGCCCAAGTATAAATTAATCAGGAGATAGTCTCGGTAAGGATCGAGGTCGAACACGGGGATTTGAAATTAAATAAGAACAAAATCAGTTAATGAATCTCTACTCTCAAATGCTAGGGTGATGTGCATGTTGATAGATGGTAATAGGTTTGTGAAATGCATGACTTAAATGAATGCAAGTAAAGGTGTTGAGAGAGTGGGTAGGTGAAAGTGAAATTGTGAACGCATAGCACAGAAGCAAATGAAGATGAAACAGATGAGAAAACGGAGTTGGGATAAGCAATCCTCAAACCTTTTGAGCTTAACAAAAACTCATGTTCATGTTCATAACCTTTTGGACTCCACATCTTAGTGAATTAGCCATATTAATCATGTCTCCATGATGCATGCATGGGCTACTTGGAATATAAGGAAGTGTTTATCTCTAAACATTTCACTTACTCAGATCGATGAAATCCACAATCACTTGCTCTCTTGAGTAGTTAATTTTTATCTTATGAATCCAATGGTTAAAAGGACTCACAAGTCAAACTGGAAGCTTCATTACCCAAATGAATACTTACTTAATCACTAAGCTCATCGGAATGAGGATTAACTCATCCCAACTCACTAGAGATTTAGTTACTCATGGTAAGAAAAATAAAAATGGAAGAGGTAGAAGATGAAGTCATGATTAGATATTGAAATGTAAAATAGTTCGTTACAAGAGCAAATCGAAAAGTGTGTAAAAAAGAATGTACAAGAAAGAACAAAGTAAACTAAAAGGTAAAAGGTTGATGATGAGGATCATCAAACGACCTTCTAAAGCTTCTGTGATCTAAGATGGACGTGAAGCTGTGCTCTACGGTGGACAGTGGAGGAGATGCACTCTCGAGTCCTCTTCTCCGGTGGCAGCGACATGTGGCTGGTAATTCTCTCTAATTTCAAAGTTGTATGGAAGTCTCCATTCTCTCTAATTCTTCCTCTCAGAATATTCTCTAACTCCCTAACCATCCTCCTTTTAGTGGTGTAATTTTCTTTGTTCAAAACTTATTTTCTAACTCGCTTGGGCGAGGAATATATAAAGATGGTCTTGGAGACCACTTCTGCCACATAGGATAGTGGCAGGCGTGCGTCAGGGAATGTATGTGACTGTTCTTGCAGTTGTTTGTGGTCCCCTTCAAATGCATTGGGCTTTTACATTTGTCGCTTTCCTTGCTCTATCGTGTGCCTTATTATTGATCTTCTTTGCTTCTATTTTTCTAACCTCCGTTGATCTCAGTGCATGGCTTCTTTAGTCGTTTTTTCTTATATTCCTACATTGTAAACGCATTAGAGATATCATTTTTTCACTTAGGCTATCTTTTAGGTTTAATAAATGCATGGAAATTGATTTTGCCTTATTTTCTTCTAACGTGCATGTTTTTCTCACTAAATACTCCTAAATATTCTAATGTCAATAGACAATAACTTGTAGAAATAAAAGTTATCAGTGTCGTATATATTTCCTTTTCCAAGTTAACATTAAAAATGCCATTTTTACATCAATCTGATTTATTAACATTAAAAATGCCATTTTTACATCCATCTGATGTATTAGAAGGCTACACATTGCTACAAATTAAATGCTATTAAGAATCTATATTAGCTATTTTAATCATGAGAGAGTATGCATCAAATTATTCGATGTCTTGCTTTGCATATACCCCACAACAACTAATCTACTTACACTTAATTGGTTTATTCCTTTAGAAAGTTTAATCCCACATCTGATTCATGATATATATTCATAAACTTATAGTGAGCATATTTCAAGAACTTCTAAATTTCTTCATCAGTTGCTAAATCACAAAACAACCATAAATCATCAATCAACATTTTTCCTTTTCAAGATCATATACATGCTCAATAAAACACAAATGAATAACTATTTTCAATCAAAAGAAAATATTTGTGTGTATCCTATGTATCCATCAAGACCTTGAAAAGCCTTTAAACAATATCACACATTTTATAGCTAGATAATATCCTAAATAACAATCAAATTCTACAAGCTTTACCATAGAAATGATAAATTTTGCATATTTCATACTACCAACAAGCTAGGTAATAGGTAAAATAATATTACAGATCACACTGAAATAAAAGTAATAATAATATTTTCAACTTCATGGAAGAAACATAATATGACAATTTATAACATGAGTCATACATAAACTTTGTCAGCTATAACATATGGAACATTATTTCTATTCATGATCTAAGAAATGCTCAAATTGATCAAAATAATGTTTCATTTAAGGTATGAAAAATAATACAATAACAATAAAATTATTATTTTCTTATTGTACATGTCATTTGCTACTCACAAAATACTATAATATATACTTATCAAGTAAATATTGAATATTATGCTTAAATATAGTATTGAAATAAAATTGCTAAATTCTCATGCCATATGTAAAAATTTGCTTTTTGGATCAAACTACCCGTCAAAATATCTTCACCATATTTGAAAATTAAGTATGAATTTGAAACTATATTTTGAATAAAATTAAGAAAATCTCATTATCATGATCATTTATTGAGAGTAATAATAAAGCAAAATTGGATGCATTTATGGAACAAACAACCAAAACCAAAGACCTTTTATCACAAGCACCTATGACCATTTATTTGGGTCATTAATTCCTTAATTTTTACTATCCAAAATTTATTTTCCAAAGATAAGTAAATTTGAAACACAATCTTCAAATGCATAAAAATTCACAACAAACAATAATAATCACACAACCAGACAATTTCTTTCTACATAAATTATTTCAGATTATGCAAATAAATAACAACAAAAATCCAAAGAAACTCACCTTTGAACACATTATTCTGTTGATTTAATAATTGAATTCTACTCAATTATGCATGCAAGTTCACATGCATCATAAGAAATTGTATTGAACATCAATACTTGGCCAACATTATCACAAAGCAAAGACAGCTTCTTCTATATTGCCAATTTTTGGCTTCTTGACGATTTAGCCAATCTGTGAAGAACGTCTGCTTGCTGAATTCTCGAAAGCTGAAGGCGACTCCACTGCAGGAATCATATCATCCCAACACTTTTCTCTCGAGAACATAAACACTTCATTATCTTCATAATATTCTCTCCATTTCCATCACTCCTCTCCCTTTTATATTGTTTGAAGGCCACACGTGATGATACCCAATTTTGGCTGATTGCCACAAGAAAGTGAAAGCTCCTTGGAGCATAATCAAATCTCTGGAACTTCCTTCCAGCTTCATTTTTCTTGTCACACTCCCTTCTAGATTACTTTCTTAATCTAAAAGGAGATATAAAGATAATAAACATCAACCCTCTTGTGACATTTACTGTCCACTTGTTTCCTGCTTAATCTGATATTCAACAGATATATATATAATCACATCATAACCTGCAGTGTCATGGACAATCAAGAACTTCATATCACCTATGCATACATGGATATATACAAACATATATAACCAAGTAGTTTATCTCTCATTTCCTGCTAATATGTTTTACATGACAAATGAAACCAAAACTATATACATACTAAAATCTAAGAGAACTCTGAGCTATCTGATAACTTGATGTCTTGGTAGATTGGGACTGGGGTAGGCTAGGCACCGGAAACTCTTCCACTACTTGGGGGAAATAAAAAATTTAAAAAGGGTGAACTAGGAAGCTCAGGGAGTGATGAGTTTAAAACAGTAATGTTTGTACACATTTATAAGTATTTCAAGTTTAGAAACATCTTTCCATAACTTTGATGAACATTTCCAAAATTCAGAAATCACAAATCATGCTTAAGAAAATTTTATAAAATTAGCGAACCTTAAAACATAATAAAGCATTCTCCTACTTTTATCATTCATAACATCACATTTAACCTGTACACAAAACCTTCCTTGAGGTTGAGCAAGCTCAATAGACTCAACGTTGTTAGCCTTAGCTAATGTAGTGTAAACTCGATGCTATGCGTCGATATCTCTCATACATGCATATAGAAATGACCCCAAAGGGCTTAGCACCCCTTCATACAGGCCAAAGCCTACATGTGTGCCAAGGTGGGTCTCAAAGACCTATATCATACTCATATACTGGATTCCTCGTATACCTTCTTCTACCTTGAGTATTGGGAATCCTTAATAACATTCCTAGGGTACAAAGCATAGTGGTTTGAAAACTATTCTTTTAAGGCACTAGAGTTCATAAATATCATTTATATGTCATTCCCTTGCTTAAAAAAAAAATAATTTTTCACATGCTTTAGAAAATCCATAAACAATCTTTGAATAAAAATCTTGAAGAACAAGTTCTTTTCCTTTATAAAGATATCATTTCAAAAATAGACTACCAAAGCTCAATTCAAATAAATCAAGCTTAGGACATACATTTAAGATAAGTAGCTCATTTCATAGGAAATCATAGTTAAGACCTTAACAATTTTTTTTTTTAAAAAAAAACATTTGTCACTCACAGTCAATGACGAGCTTAAGTGGTTTATTGGTTATTCCGATCTCCGTTTGACCTAAAAGTTAGATCATAACCCTTTGTTAATGTCTAGTCGCTTAATTCCCATATCCTTTAAATAGTCCACATATATATTCATACTTTCCTTAGATTGTATTTAACTCTTAAGATCTCTTTAGAGTCCATACTTAGTCATTTAGGGCTATAATGTCATAAACACACCAAATTAGTCTTAACTCCAACTTACCAACTCCAATGCTCAAGTGAATGTCTAAAATAACAAAATGACTGAGACAAGGCAATCGGTTTAATTGATGGGCAGTTGGGTGCACAACAACGATTGGGCATGGGTGTTAAGACATCCACACTAGGTAGGATAATGGCTGACAATTCACGCACAAGGCATTAAGTGTGTGCATAGGCAGGGCCTACGGCCGTTGGACACCTGGTGCTGTGCATTGAGTGGCCTAATGGGTGTCGAGTGTGTGAACGAGTGAGGCACGTCGCTAGCCATCAAGTGGGCGCACGGACGAAACAATGGACGCACAGATGGGTGCTGCGAGATGCACGGACGCATGGTGTGTGCGACTGGTGTGTGCGCACAAGGCACGTGCGCCCATCGAGCTCCACCATAGCCTGATCTTCTTCAACCTTTAGCTGCAACCCCCTACTCGATTCCCTGTTTTCCAATTGCAAGTTTAGTGCATTTTTTCATCATTTCCAACCAATTTAAACACATAGTTTCTTATAATGTAACCGAACAATAAAGAAACTAGAAGTTTTAATATGTTATTTTTCTGGTTTAACTTGTTTTGCAAGGAAAATAGAATTGTGAGGCACAAGACAGTGAGGTATACACCTCAACAAAATGGAGTTGCTGAAAGGCTTAATAGAACTATGTTAGAAAGAGTAAGGTGCTAGCTATCAAATACTCTATTGCCTGAGAAATACTGGGCAGAAGTAGTATCCTATATAGTCGACACCCTAAACAGATGTCCACATCAGTCTATTAAGCTAAAGACACCAGAAGAAAGGTGGACAGGATAGCTTCCCAAATTAGAACACTTGAAGGTATTTGGGAGTGTAGGGTATGTGCATCAAAGCCAAGGTAAGTTGAAACCTAGAGCTATTAAATGTATGTTTCTAGGTTTTACACCTTGAGTAAAAGGGTACAAATTGTGGCATCCTATTGAAAAGAGATGTATCAATAGTAGGGATGAGGTGTTCAGAGAAAATGAGATGTTCATGTTAACTGAGCAACAACCTACATCTATGTCTAAAACTTGTAGTACAAGGTTTGAGGTGGAGCCACTGAATGAACCAGAAACCTCCATTTCACAATAGAACTTAGAGTTTGAGAGTGAAGACATTGTAGAGGCTGGGGAAAATATGTCTAATGAATAATAAGAGATACAGGAAGACCTACAAAATTATTCCTTAGTAAGGGACAAGACAAGAAGAACAATTGTGCCCCTTGCTAGGTACTCAGAACCTAACTATGCTAGTGTTGCTTTAAGTGCTGCCATTACATTAAGGAACAATGAACCTACAAGTTTTGAAGAAGCAACTAATAACCCTAATGCTAGACAATGGATTGAGGCCACGAATGATAAAAATGAGATCTCTTAACCTGAATGATACCTGGAAACTAGTACCCTTACCTAAAGGGTACAAACCTCTCTCATGTAGGTGGATATACAAGTTTAAAGAAGAAATTCCATAAGTAAAAAAGTCCATATTCAAGGCAAGGCTAGTTGCAAAGGGGTTCACACAGAAAGAAGGCATAAATTATACAAAGATGTTCTCCCCTGTTGTGAAACAAACATCCATTAGGCTACTCATTTCCTTAGTTGTTCAAAAGGACATGGAGTTAGACCAATTGGATGTGAAGACTACTTTCTTACACGATTTTTTTGAAAGAAACCATCTGTATGAAGCAACCTTAAGGATATGTGAAGAAAGGTGAAGAAGAGCTAGTGTGCTTATTGAACAAATCAATTTATAGGCTCAAGCAGTCTTTTAAGTGTTGGTATGACAAATTTGATGAGGTAATTTCTAAAATAGGATTCAAAAAAAGTTCCTGTGATTGGTGTGTGTATACTAACACTAAAAGTTTTGAAGAACTTGCTACTCCTATATGTAGATGATATGTTGTTAGTAGGAAGCTCTAAAGAAGTTATGAGCCAAGTCAAGGCTCTTCTAAAGAAAGAGTATATGACATGAAGGACCTAGGGGAATCAAGGAGAATCCTAGGAGTTGAAATAGACAGGGATAGAAAACATGATAGACTTTATATAAGTCAGACTGACTATTGTGATAAACTGCTACAGAGGTTTAAAATGAGTCATGCCAAGCCAGTCATCACCCTTCTTGCACCTCATTTTAAACTCTCAGCTGTTAATAGCCCCAAGAGTACAGATGAGGATCATATCAACTTTATGAAGACAGTACCCTACTCCCAGGCAGTGGGATCATTGATATATCTAATGCATCTACAAGGCCAGTTTTGTCTTATGCTACAAGTATGGTCAGTAGGTATATGTCTAATCCAGGGAAATGCCATTGGGAGACTATCAAATGAATACTAAGGTACCTATGCTCCTCCAAAGGAGCTCGAATCCTATATAAACATAATGATCCTTCTAATGATGAAATCTACGGATATGTGGATGTAGACTATGCTGGAGATCTAGACAGAAGGCGTTCATTCTCATAGTATATTTTTCTATGGGGAAATAATATAATAAGCTGGAAGGCTAACCTACAATATGTTGTAGCCCTATCTACAACAGAAGGTGAGTTTATAGCCTTGTCCGAAGTAGTAAAAGAAGGCCTATGGTTGAAAGGGTTACTAAATGATTTTGGTATCATACAACTTAAGGTGAGAATTTACTGTGACAATCAAAGTACAATATATTTATCTATAAATCAATGGTTTCACAGCAGAACGAAGCATATTGACATTAAATTCCATTTTATTAGACAAGAAATTGAAAAGGGAGAAGACCTCTAACAATGTGGCTGATATGTTGACCAAGACTGTCCCTCAAAGCAAGCTTGTTGTTTTCTGGAACTCTTTGGGTTCGAGCTACCTGAAAATGGTTAGCTCAAAATCAATACAAAATGAACAGAGAGGTTCACAGGATGCTTACAAAGGTGGAGATTGTAACAGAAAAATAAAGAAATTAGAAGTACTTATATGTTATTTTTCTGGTTTTTTTGTTGTAACCACCGGCTCACGTTGAGCTCATCTCTTTGTAAAGAAATTCTACATATAAAAGAGAAGAAAAACAGTGTGAATGAGAGAGTTCAAAATCTGTAAAACTTCAAAGAAAAGCAATAAGAAAGTGATAGCCTCACTTTGAACAGTGGGTGTAGGCTTTCTGGCTGAACCACTTAACTCCAGTGTGTTCTTCCTTCTTCTCTTACCATCATCTTGTTCCTCTTTGCATCTTCTACTCGTTTTTGGTTTCATGCAGGTGAGTCATTGAAGGTTTGAGCTCAAGATCTTCATCATCTCTATTGAAACCCTGCACAAGCTAAAGGTATATGGAGGAACGAAGACTTCCTCGAAACCCTCATATGATTTCTCTTGTTTTCCCACTCAAACTGATTGACAAAGCTGAAAAGAGTTATTAGCTTTAGCTGATACATGGCAAAGTAGCAGGCTTTATCAGGCAGCATCAGATCTTTCCTAAATCCACTCTCATATTTCTTGGGTTGGTTCTTCAAGATTGGTGTTGGGCTGTCTCCATAGATCAGATTGGACCTGCAAAGTTTGACTGAATTAGTTTATTTTGGGCTTAAATATATAAACCTCTTAAACAATCTTTAAATTGACTTACCTTCAAATTTGAGCCTCTGAATCTTCTCCCACAGCTCAAAATTAACCAAACACTTCACCTTGCTCAACTTTGCTCGAATTTCTGACCAACTGCTGGTTTTCTTCAATTTTCATCAATGTTCCTATTGAATTTACCATGGCAGCCTGCTTCGTCTTCTTCTTTGATTTTCCTATTGAATTTCACCATGGTAGCCTGCTACGTCTTCTTCTTTGATATCTCTGTGATTTTGTTGAAGAAATTTAAAGATTGCTCATGTGAATTGTAAACACCGACCACTTCTTCACTTCACCTTATATATACTCAATGACAGCCTCTTCCTCCTCACCTCTATTTTTGCCGGCTCCACCTTCAAACATTTCAGGCCACTATCATTGGTTGAATCTCATCCTTAGCCATGCCTTGAATTACAATTAATAATAATTATCAACATTATTCAATTTCCGACTTAAAATTAATTACAAACCTCTTACTCCCCTCTCAGCAATTCCTTCACCCTTAGCCAACAGTTTGTTTTCCCTCTTTTTAATATCATATCCAACACTTAAGTTATTTTCCCCCCTTAACACTTAGACTAGAAATTCCCTATTGCCTTAGCTACTCACTTCCATGTCACAACTGAAGTGGTTCACGTAAATAACAAATTTTGACTAATAATGCCAAATTTCCCAATTTTTATTCTTGACTTAACTTATGCTTAACCCAAGTCCAATCTAACTTATTTCCCAGAGCCAACGCTACAGAAAAGTTGAACATTGTCAACACCATTGACTGAAAACCTGCGCACCTCAAAATGTACCCGTAATTGAAACTTCAAAACCTTCCAAATCCAACTGTCTATGAATAAAATCAAGAAAGGTATTCGTCCGAGGATCAAGGACAATGCCTTCGTATTCATTTGTGGTTTAAAATTGATTAAAGACCACTTATACAAATCCGCCAACCGGGTGATGACGGTAAATGTGTAGGGGAGAGACTTAACTATCACTCTATCCACTTTTGCAAGCCGGTTGGAGAGTTCTCGCATTTATACTCTCTTCCTGAGACCCTTAAATTTTCATTTTGTGACAAAGAAAACTCTTCCACGCGTGAGCTTGCTATGTACTATGGGCCTAGGTAGTGGTGGGTCGTTCCCAGCAATTGTCATTGCTAAGCCTGCATGCACATAGTCTATTTCTAAATCAACCTTTCATATAAAGGAAAACATGAGTGTCATGACCGTCTCTAGTTACTAGTTAACTTTGAAAGGAAAAGTACCTCTTGTTTTTTTTTAATAAAAGCCTATCATCATCATAAAAACAGGATCATAGTATACACAATACCTTAGTGATTGCAGTACAAAGACTCATGCCCAAACTTTAAGATGGTTGATGTCCCCATTGACATAAGTGGTGCAAAAAGGAAATAGAAAGTCCTCTTTGTGCAACAAAAGGTAAGACTCATTAAGAAAGTAAGCATACAAACATTGATTACTTTAAGATTGAGTGCCTTACAAGGAAAGAAAAAAATCAAATTGCATGGTATGAGAAAAGTGCTAGTCACGTGAAAAGCATTTAAAGGTTAAAACACACTCCAATCTCATCATACAAGTTCATTTTTTTTTTATAACATGACAAGAATGATAATCCATATTCAAAAACAACATACTGCAACATGTTGCATCTTAGACAAGAAAAATAAAATGCCTTAGTGGCATCATCCATCAGTCAGAATGCACATCAAAATTAAACATAACCATTACATAAGAACCATCACAGATCCAACAAGACACATAAATCAAGCATCACGAAAATAGTTGAAGAGTGAAGAATTACTCCCATAAGTAGACAAGGAATCATCATTGACACCCTTAGAAGCACTAGGATCACCAAGAAGACGCTCTTGGAATTCAAGGAACGGGTGACTCTTTCCTCTACAGGTGGTAGAAAGCACTCGCTAAAGTGTAGCATCCCGCTCCTTGACATACTTCCAATAGATCTTGTTCAAGCTTTTAATCAATTTCAATTCAGCAAAAATGGAGTTCTTTGGTGGAGTTTTGGATGGTGAAGCAGCAAATGTATGGGCTTTCGTTGATGCTTCGGATCTTCAAACCAACTTCTTTTGATTGTGCTCGGGCGACTTTTTATAACTGCTGCATCTATTGGCTTGGTGTCCAAATATGGCTTTCAGAGTGGAATTGTTGCATGATGGCTCTCCAAATCAGCTGTCTTTCTCGGCCTAAATCGTGCTAGTTTGGGTGTATTTAACATTTATTCTAGTTCTTAGACAAGTTATAGAGCATAAGGAGCCTTCAGGACAGTTTGAATGCATTTCGGGCTTAAATGAAGCATTTAAAAAGCAAAACGGAGCCAACCAAAGAAAACAAGGTTGCACGGTGCCTTTTCCAAAAGGAACCTAATTGATGCAGCGTCGTAGTGCTTATGAGGATATCAGCAATGCGTGCGACACTCAGCGTCGTTCTACCTGAGTGGCACAGCGGTGCGCTTCGACAAAAGAGGCCCAGCGCCACAGCGCTGTCCTCAGCATTGCGGTGCTATCACGATTCCATATATATATTTCTTCATTTTTAGGGCAAGAGGATCTCCTCTTCATCATCCATTCACATCTTCTTCTCCTCATTCGACTTTTTGCTGATTTTCTCCATTTCTTATCTCTTCCATTTGTATCTGCTCCATTTCCTCATATAATCGATAGAAACATGTTTAGTTTTGTCTTCTCCATCATCATGGGAAGGTAAAATCCAGGTTTCTAGTTTATGAGATTTTAAACTTTGCAAGTTTTTGGAGTTTTATCTCAATGTAATTTCTATTTCTTGGCTATGAATTTCTATCTATTTAAATTTGTTTCATGATTGTATTTTTTTCTTGATTGTCTTACAAACCACTCGAGAATGTGTGATTGAATGCTTGAGATTGACTTGTAATATGTGAGATAAAATTATAGGTTTTAATTTCCAAGAAGCAAATGGTTAGATAGCTTGTCATTTGTTGTCTGTAACAAAGGGGAAACTATATTGAATGTTTAATTAGACCATTGTAAATTAAATCTTTATTCTAGCGTAATCTCTAGAGCATAATGAGGTCAGTTAAATATGTTTAGTATGGATTCATCTATTCATGTTTGGCCAATTAGGTAATTAGGACTATTGGTTAGGTTTCTAACCAATTAGGCTCGACATAGGCAAGATGGATTATGTTTTGATAATTTGATGAATAAAATTGCAGTGGTCCATTCCTATCCTCTAAGCTAGAACGTCTTTATTAATTACATTTCTATATTTTACTTTCTTGCATTTTCAAATCTCCAACCATACTAACCCTCCCCCTCCATTTACCACTTTAACTAAAAATGTGTTTTGAGGAACTAATCTCCGTGCTTTCCCGTGGTTAGTTCGTGAGTATAAATATTATTTGATTGATCGAAAGCTCCGACAACCTTTTCGTTTATCATGGCATGTTTGACAGCATGGTAATGAGTGAAGGAAAAAACAAGTTCCCTTCTTTCGTTTCGGAACACGCAATAATCTCTTCTCTGATCAGTTGCCCTACATTAATCTCTGACCTCCAGAAAATGTTAACATGCTCTTAAGAAATCATGGAGTCATGTGTTGTCAGATTTAATCTTCTTTTGACGAAATGAAGCCAAACAACTGGCTCATCCTTTAGGTTCCATGCCTTTAACTTTCTCTTCCTTTGCAGAACTACTTGCCATTTACTTCCTAGTTGAGTTAAGATTTTCAGCGCCTCTATCAACTGCTTCCTTTGCAAAATAACACTGTTATCATGAACGGTGATCTCATTTGCTTCTTAAACTATTAACATGGTATAGAAATCGAAAACCAGTGGCATACTTGCTGGATTTGGATGTGCAGAGTTTCTTCTAAAACCATTGTTCTTGATCGCTAAGGTAATGAACTCAAGAAGTGGCCCAACTTGCAATGAAAATCCCCTTTCTGCTTTCATGGATAACTTTTCCAAGACTTCATTTATTCCTTGAATTTTAGTTTATGTGGGCACTTTTCGATGCTTTTCAACATTATCTCCTTTAGATTTCTTATTTTATTAAAGGCTCAGACACCTCTTTGAGCTTCCTTTTCTTTTCCGTCACAACTGACTGCCATTCATCCATATAAACTTCCTCAATCTCGATTGGATTAGCAGCTTCTTGTTGGTCTTCTTCTTGAAATTTCAAGTGAAACGAAAAAAAAAGCATTCTCAGAGATATGAACCCTCATCATTTCTATTTCACCCTTTTCGATTCCATCTCTTTCAAAATGATACTTAATATCTATGTGTTTAGTCCTTGAGTGATATTGTGGGTTTTTGAAAATATGGATTGCACTTTGGTTACAAAAGATTTTAACTGTTGTTTGTTATGTACCAAAGTCTGCCATCAAGCCATTTAACTACAATGCCTCCTTAATTACTTCTGCTAATACCATGTATTCTGTCTTTGTAGTTGATAGGGCTACGATTGACTGTAAATTTGTCTTCCAACTTAGCAAGTTAGGACCATATAGAAATAGATAGTCTGATAGGGATCTTCTTTTGTCTAAATCCCCTGCAAAGTCAGAGTCAACATAACCATATAATTCTAGATTTGTCTGTTGTGTGTTTTGATAGGTTATCTTTGAACTTTTAGACCAAATTAGATACCAAGTATCTATTTCGTAGCCTCACAATGCTTTTTGCTAGGGTTTGACATATAAGTGCTTACATGACTGGCACAATAGGATAGATCAGGCCTTGTTGGGATCATTAGATACATCAAACTATATACTGCTTGACTGTAAGGGACTAATTGCATTTGATTCAGGTGTTCAATGCCTGAGAATTAATTGAAGATATTTTAAAATGATTTGCAATAGGGATAGTAACTTGTTTGGCATTAGATAGATTAATCTTCTAATTATCATGATTGATACTCAGAGTAAAGGAACCCCTATCTCTTGTGATTTAAATCCCTAGGATCTTTCTAGACTTAACTATATCCTTTATGTCATACTCCTTCTTTAGAAGATCTTTGACACGAGTTAAATCATCTTTAGAACTCCCTGCTACCAACATGTCATCAACATGGAGAAGTAAATAAATCTTTTCCTTGTAGGAAGCTGAGTTCACATAGGTACAAATATCAAAAGTAATCCTCTAGAACCCAATACTCTCTATATAGTCACTAAACATTCTATACCTAAAGGGACCGAATCTCAAGCGGAAGCATGTGATCGCCTTGCAACTTTGTTTTCCATTTTACATAAATAATAACATAATGGATAAATAATAATATAATGGATAAACAATCAAGATTAGCATGCATTTAAGAGAAGAAAAGATGGAAGAGCTAAAACTTACCTTTGTAGATTCGCAAATTCTTCATAATTCCCTCCACGACTTCTTGGAACATCTCTCAAATGATCAAGGAACACCACCGTAAGCGAAACCTTATTATTCTCTAGGATTCTAAGAATTGGATGTGTGGTCTCCAAGACTTGGAAGAGGAAGAAGAAGTAGTAGAGAAAAGAAGAGAGATTTTGAGAGTAGTAGGAGGCTAGGATTCATAATTCCCAATTCAACTATGTCACAAAGATGAGCCATGAAGACCTATTTATAGATTGAAGGGGTGACCCCCTTCTTTTAATCTTTCTTATTCCTACTCTAGTTCGATGTTAATTAAATAACTTTTATCTAATTAATTAGTCCATAAATTAAATAATCATATATATTAAATCCAATATAATATATATAATTAATCAATAAATACATAAACATCACATGTTTATTTATCTCTACTTCTCAAAAATTAATTAATTAATTAATTAATTAACCATCAATTAATCAATTAAATAACTATATTAAATCATATTTAATATAGAATTAATCAACATATAATTATCACATATTTATATGTATACATCTCTTTAATATTTGAATCTTGTTCAAATATTTTTTCTCTCTTAATTATGGATCACATATATAATTAACCATATTATATTAATATCATTAATATGCAATTGATTTGAACAGTTCAAAAATCATTCCTCTTATATATCCTTTAGTGACCTAACTGTTGGGATTAGTGTCCTAATTCGCCCGGAGTCTCGTTGTTTGTAATGATACACATTGTTTGATGAATAAAATAATTGTTATTTCATTCTGGCATTTACTCATATCTAATAAACAAAGCTCCTTGGTTATTTTATGTGAACTTAAGCATGTATATGTGATATACAAGTAGATCATGTCTTAAGTGATAACCTAAATAGGTCTGTAGTATAAGGATTGAGGTGGGATACCTGATCCTAGTGACACTACGTATACAACCCGCTTTGTAGAGGTTTGCAAGTGTTGTAAACTACTGCATATGGTAGATCCTGACCATTCATGTGGAGACATGCGAGTGGGGGTGTCCTATACAAAGAGTTTGTATAAGACTAGGACCACGAGATGACTAGACTCTGTAAATAATGTCGTTGATACTAGAGACTTACATCTCACTTAAACGACCATAAGTGACACACCTCAATCCTGAGTGTTTTGGGAACTCCTGCCTTTGAGAGCAGTTCTTTGATTAGTATGGGTGAGAGTGGCCAGATTGCCAACTCAACATGCCTACCTTTTTGGGGACTTGTCTGATCTATGAGCTGGGAACTCAATCCACAAGATGGAATTCACTCATTTCCCGATGCAGGGACAACTAGATAGATTGCTTCCTTAAGGGCTGATTCCGGGGCTTGAACATAGTGGCCATAGCTTCTCTTTGGAAGAAAGGACTCAGTCATAGTAGGACTATGACTTATGTTCATTAGATAGATCAGTGGTACTTAAGGAGTTAGATGTAACTATAGGTGCATAATGATTATTGGCCCAGTTGTACTTACGAGCGATCTGTGAAGGGTTGTCGCACTGCTAATTGGTTAAGATGGACACATAATATATCTGTGGTAAGAAGAGTTCAGTTGTCGATCTTTAGTGGGGTGTCTGGCAGTTAACGGATGGTGGATCCCATGACTAAAGAGTTTAGTTAGTTATTCACGTACCGTTGGAGCTTCGAGCTACAGGTCTATAAGGTCCCCTTGGTAGCTCAATGGATTCAGTTAAGGATCAGTTCTTGGTGTTGATTTGAAATGTTCAAATTGACAAGACATAATTCAATTATGTATGATATGATCGGTATGATGTATGAGATACATCTAGTAGAGGATTAATGTAAATGAGATTTACATTAAGTGCCATGGAATAAAAAAAGAATTATGGTTTATATGTTTCATGAGATGAAATATTAAAACTATAGGTTATAAATATAGTATGATAAGTTGGTTATCATTTATATTTATAAAATATTAATTATTGAATAATTAAATCTTTTTCTCTAATAACTAATTGAATGGGAGGTTATTGGTGGTTCATGGTAACCGTGAGATAAAAGAAAAATTGTTTTCCTAATTTTAGTAAGTTTTTGTCAAAATTGATTTTGTTGAAATCTCTCTTGGAAAAAGAATCTCACGAAAGTTATCAAGTAAACACGGATTTACTAAGCGACAGCTTGACCAAGGTAAACGATCATGTAGTGTTTTGTAAGTGACAGACACAGAACTAAACGATGAGCTAATGGATTGCTTAGCTTTTGATAGACGATCGCATAGCTTTTGCTAAACGATTGGGCATCGACCTATACGATAGATCCAGTCTTCTCCCACTTGCTCAATCGTTTACACGATTGTTGATTCCTCCGTCTTCTGGCTTATACCAAGTCCACACAGAGCCCACCCTCTGAATTCTCACACCGAGAATATCAAGGTACTCTTCTTGGTGGTGTCATACTCAACTCAACACTGTCGAGGTTCTGTGGAGGGTTCATGTTGTTGAGGTGTTCGTGACCGAGGCGATCACTGAGGACGAGTGTGCAGTGTTCATGCTGCTTAGCGGTCATGTTGTTCGAGCATTTGACGTTGCTGTGTTTGAGCGTTAGTGAGCAAGGAGCGTGGAGACGAATCTACAAATGTTCTTAACATTTCTCCTTATTCATTTATAGTTTCATGTTGTAATTTCTGTAATGAATGCATAACCGCTTGTTTCGTTTTACGACTGTAATTTGTAACGTTCATACATGATTGTAATTTGGAATGATCTATTCTACTGCTCATGGAAATTCTCGTGATCGGTTTCCTTCAATTGGTATCAGAGCCAGGTTGTTCTGATATTCCAAATTACAACTCTATTTTGAACTTCATTTGGCAGTCGCGGTGGGTTTCTGCATTTTTCATTAATCATTAAGTGCATTTGTGGATGGGTTGATGAATGTTTCGGGTATAATTTCCTTTAGTTAAAGTTTTCTATAATTACAAAGTGTTAATTTGTAAGGGCCCCTGTGTTTTTGGGCGTAATTAACTTGCAATCGAGTCTGTAATTCAAAGGGTTTTAGTTAGTCGAGTCGTTCGTGATAAAGTTTCAAAGCATAGAGATGCGGTTTTCAATGAAGAAGAAGACCAATAGTTGGTCGTATGTGAAGCCTAAGGTAAACGATCATTGGGATTTAACTAAACGATCATTAACAAAGGGATCTTCTGGACCTACAGGTTACAAGCTCCAATGATATAAGATTAATTAATAAAACTCTTTAATTAACTTAATCAATTTTCATTAACTATCGGTCATTCTACTAAAGACCGATAATTGGACTCTTCGCATTGTAGATTTATTTCTAAGTCCAATATAATCAATCAATAGTTAGTCGACCCTTCATAAATTGCTCATAACCATAGCTGGGTCAAAATACTGTTTTACCCTTGTAGTTACATCTAACTCCTTAAAGACCACTGATCCCTCTAATGAAAAAACTGTTTATAATCCAACTATAAACTAATACCTCTCGAGCCAGTGAGAGGTTGAGCCCTCAATGTTCAAGGCCCAAAATCAGCTATTAACATAGTAATTTATCTACTTTTCTTAAGGTCGGGAAAGGAGTGAATTCCATCTTGTGTAGTTGTGTTCTCAGCTCCCTACTCGAACAAGTCCCCAAAATGGTAGGTTTGTTGAGTCAGCTAACAAGACCACTCTCAGCCTTATAAATTAAAGGATTCCCCTTATAGACAAGAGCTCACAACTCATTCAGGATTAAGGTCAAGTCATCTATGGTTATCCTAGTGAAATATAAGTCTCTTCTAGCAATGGTGTTATATAGAGAGACTATTCATTTTGCGATCCAATCTTATATAAACTCTTTGTATAGAATACTCCCACTCGCATGTCTCCACATGAACGATTAGGATCAGATCATTTGTAGCACTTTACAACAATTGTAACATCTACAAAGTAGACCGTATTCGTAGTGTCACCAAGATAAGATACCTAGCCTTATCCATCTACTACAAACCGTTTAACTTATCATTTAAACGTGATCCACCTAATGTCTCCACATACATGTTTAAGTTTCATAAAATAACTGTGGATCTTAGTTTATTGGATTCATTTAATGCAGTCTAAAAATTAATAAAATACCTTTTATTTTATTAGATATATAATTTGTCTTTACAAACTACAAGATACACTCGATTAGAATATTAACTCTAACAATCTCCCACTTGTCCTAAAACGAGTGGGATGTACCATATCAAATACAATACAATGAATAAGTGAAGTTTAAAGTATTGAATACAAAAAATGGGATGTACAGTATCAAATACAATATAATAAACTAGGGTACACAATATACCCAACAACATCTCCCATTTGTCCTAGATTAGGTGACTTATATCTCGTAGACCCGAATTCTCTAGGTAACCCTTAAAAAATTTAGCCGTGAAAGTCTTTGTAAATGTATCCACAACATTGTACTTTGAAACAATCGAGTGATAATCACATCTTCTTGTTGCACAATCTCCCTAATGAGATGATACTTGCACTCTATATGCTTTCCACGTTTGTAACTATGAGGCTCCTTGGAGTTTGCCACTGCATCTCTATTATCACAATAAAATGTGATGGACAAAGACATATTTGGAATGACTTCTAAATCTATAAGGAACTTCTTTTAGCCAAATAGTCTCTTTAGCTACTTCACAAGTAACTATGTATTCAGCTTCCATAGTGGAGTCTACAATACAACCTTGCTTAATGCTACACCTATAGCCTCTCCATTTAGAGTGAACTCTGATCCTGATGTGGATTTCCTAGAATCCTTATCAGTCTTAAAATCAGAATCATTGTATCTTGTAAGGATCAAATACTTAGTACCATACATAAGCATATAGTTTCTCGTTCTCCTAAGATACTTGAGAATGGCTTTGATCGTTGTCCAGTGATCAAATCTTAGATTGGACGGATATCTAGTGATCACTCCCACTACATGAAAGTTATTAGGCCTAATACACAATATGGCATACATAAGACTACCTACCGCAAATGCATAAGGAATCTGTTTCATATTCTCAACCTCTTGAAGTGTCTTAGAACACTGTTTCTTAGATAGAACAATTCCATTCCTAAAAGGTAGTAAATCTTTCTTGGAATTCTGCATCGAATACTTGACAAATTTTTTTTTAATATACAATGCTTGAGACAAAGCTAGCATTTTGTTCTTACGATCCCTTATCATTTGGATCCTTAAAACATATTGAGCTTCACCCAAATCTTTCGTTTGAAACTGAATAGCTAACCATTCCTTAATTTTGGTCAAAAAACCTACATCATTCCCAATGAGTATGATATCATCCACATACAACACCAAGAAAGCTACTGAACTGTTAATGATCTTCTTGTAAACACAAGGTTCATCAACATTTTGATTCAAGTCATAGGTTTTGATCACAACGTCAAACCTCATGTTTCAAGATCTAGATGCCTATTTCAATTCATAAATGGACCGATTGAGCTTGCAAATTTTTTGCCCTTAACCCTGCACTATGAATCCTTCGGGTTGAGTCATGTAGATTATCTCTTCAAGATTACCATTCAAAAAGGCAGTCTTGACGTTCACTTGACATATCTGATATTCATAATGTTGGGATTGGTGTCCTAAATCTCCTTGTGAGTAGTTTGTGAACTTTGTATAAAGATATTGTTGTTAATAAAATAATTGTTATTTTATAAGCATATACTCAACCCAATAAACTAAGATCCTAGGTTATTTTATGTAATTTAAACAAGTATGACATACAAGTGGATCTTATTTAAATAATAATCTAAACGATTTGTAGTAGATGGATAAGGTTGGATACCTTATCCTGGTGAAACTACAGATATGACCCACTTTGTAGGTGTTACAAGTGTTGTAAAGTGCTACAAATGATATGATCCTGATCATTCATATAGAAATATGTGAGTGGGAGTATCCTATACAAAGAGTTTGTATAAGATTAGACCAAAAAATGATTAGTCTCTTTATATAACTTCGTTAATAATAGAGACTTACATTTCACTAGGATGACATGAACTGAATCCTAAGTGATTTGTAAACTCTTGCTCATGTAGGGGATCCTTTGATTTGTATGGGTGAGAGTGGCCAGATATAAGCCTACCATTTTGGGAATTGGTCTGACTGGAGAGTTGGAAACACAGCTGCATAAGATGGAAATGACTTTTTCCCCTATGCAGGAGAAAGTAGATAAATGACTCCTTTAAGGGCTGATTCCGGGGCTTGAACATGGTGGTCACATCCTCTCCTGGCCCGAGAGGGACTTGGTCATAGTTGGACTATGACTTATTGTTCATTAGAGGGACCAGTGGTACATAAAGAGTTAGATGTAATTACAGGGGCAAAATGGTATTTTTGGCCCAACTGTACTTACGAGCAATTTGTGAAGGGTCATCGCACTGTTGATTGGTTATATCCAATGGACACAGAAATATATCTGTAATGCAAAGAATGCAACTGTCAGTCTTTACTGGAATGATTGACAGTTAATGAATGTTGGGTAATTTAATTAAAGAGTTTAATTAATTATCCAAGTATCATTGGAACTTCAATCTATAGGTTCATAAGGTCCCCTCTGTAGCTCAACAGAGATTTAATTGAGAATTATTTTTTGATTAATTTGAAGTGTTCAAACTAATTGAGATATATGAATAATTAATAAATTAATTATAGGGTTTTTTTAAATATAGAAAAATAAAACAAAATATTTATAAGATATAGCAAAATTTTAGAACTATCAATAATAGATGATGATAGACACTGAACTATCAGTGTCTATCAGTGTGTATCATTGATAATTCTAAAATTTTGCTATATTTTGTAAATATTTTCAATAGTTTTACCATTTGAAAAAACTTCCCTTAATTATATATGTGATATAATTAATATAATATACATTATAATATAAGATAATATGAGAGAATTTTGAATATGATTCAAATACTAATTATAAGAATGAGATTCATGTAATTAAATTTAATATAAATATGATTTCTATTGAATACCATAATAAGTTGAGAGATCTTAAATATTTGAATATAATTAAAATACTAATTATGTGAATGAGATTCATAATTGAATTTAATATACACATCTGATTTATATTAAATGTCATGCATTAATGCGAGAAAATAAAATTATAGGTTATACTGTATTCGATACAATATAAAACTTTAGACTATATGTTATATTTGATATAACATAATATATATATATATTAGTTATTATATATTATTATTAATTTTATTTGGGGGGGGGGGGGGGGGGGGGGGGGGGGGGGGGGGGATAATAATTTAATTAAAGGGGGGAGTTAGACTCCCTCCCCCTATTTTTCTCTCATCTTTTTATGTGCAGGGAGTTTGGGTTGTCTTCTTCCACATAAAGTGGATCTGATATTTGGTTCTCTAACAAATTCTCTGCCAAAAGAATACAAAGCAGAAGGGTTCTACTCTTCCCTTTCTCAATCCTCTCTTTTCCTCTACCAAATCAAAGGCAGACCCACAACACCTGCAAATTCTCAAACCTTAAGGAGAATACAGGAGGCTCCTTTTTAGTGGTGTCCTAATTGGGATTTTTATTTGGGAGATCCGTTCATGACTTTGTTCAAGGGATTACATGAAGAAAAGGTTTCTTCAAAGGTAAAGTTTTTTATTCTCCCTTCTATCTAATTAGAAAAGCATGTTGTAGGTTAAATTTTAATGCATAATCCTTCTCTTTTAATTCTATAATTTTTGTAAGTTCTATAAGAAACAAAAATTGGAACCAATCCCTGCATTCTGTTGCATAAACCTTCAATGGTTTTCCCTTCAATTGGTATTAGAGCACAGTTTTGGATCCCAATTTTTTGTTAAATTCTGAAATCTTAATTACAGAATTGGTGGCTGCATTTTATATTATTTTTCATATGATGAATGTTTTTATAGTGTGAGTTTTGCATATTGGATGTTTTCGAATTTGGCTAGAATTTACGGCTTTAAAGTTGTTTAAAGTTGTAATTGCCCAATGTTTTATGCATTTAATTTCATGTAATCGAGTTTTTAATTTTCCGTGTCGTTCGTGATGGAGCTCCGGATTCGAATCGATGAATTTTTGGAGCAAGAACGAAACAAATCGGATGAATGGGCAAAGCAGAGCAGGTTTTCTGCCATGCAACGTCGCGACGCTCCTGTCCCAGCATTGCAACGCTGCGGCAACATAAAATCCATCGTCGCAATGGTAGCATCAAAGCGTCGCGATGCTTCGGGTGGTTAGTGCGTGTGTTTGTATTCCACTAGATCGTGGGGTTGAGTCCTCCTAGTGTTTTTTTTTCAGTTTTTCATTTTTACTTAATTATTAATTTATAATAATTAATTATTTATTGTATTTTTATTAAATAAATTAATATAAAATGTTTAAGATGCCAATTTCGGTCCAATATTGCCTTTTTTATTTAATTATACATATGCTGTATGATTTCAATTATTTATATGTCATATTATATGTTATATAGAATTAAAACCCACCATAGGTTATGCATTTAATTTTATGCATCATTTATATTATAAGTGTTATAATATATATGTATATGCATGATTTAATTTTATAGCATGCTCATGTATCATATAATATAAGTGTTATACTATATGCTTGCATGCATAAATAACATAGTCATGCATTATTTATATTATAATTGTTATAATATATAGTTTGAATTAGAGATGTCAAAAAAATCTGCGGGGTCGGGGCCCTGCAGGGTCCCCCGAACGGGGTGGAGAATCCCCGAATACACAGGGAATGGGGAGGAAGTGGAGAATTTTTTTCCCATTTACAATTCGAGGCCGGGGATGAGGAATATATTCCCCGTCCCCGGCCCTGGCCCACCTTGACTTTGTATATAAATATAAATTTTTATTATATATATATATATTCATATTAATATTGTAGACTTTATTAAGATAATTATGGATGTTTTAATTATTCAAGATTTTTATTACTTTAATTCTTTAGATGTTGTAATTTTAAGATAGGATGCTCTAAATGTTGAATTTTAATTTTTACAAATTATGAGAATATCATTTTAATTATATTTTTTTAAATTGCATGTATATTATTGTTTTAATTAATAAAATTGATAACATTTCATTTAAATGAAAATTCCGTTAAAAATGTTTAAAAAATTGTAAAAAAATATATTTGATTGAAATTTTAAAAAGATGTTAGAAAAAAATAAAGGCGTAGAATTTTTCCCTACAGGGAACCTGATCCCCGCGATATCCCCACGAGGAATCCCCACCTCGTTCCTGCGAGAAAATTCGCAGGGATGGGGAATTGAATAAGGGGGCAGGGGCGGGGACGGGAAGGCTTCCCCATCCCCGCTCCACCCTGTGGACATCTCTAGCTTGAATGTATGCATGTAATGTATATTATTTAATTTCATTACTTTGTTATATATAAGTGTTATGTATATGTAGTAATAAAATGAACAGTGCATGATGCATAACATTGCTTTAGGTAGTCTTATAAACGTTATAATTTTATAAGGTATGTCAATCAATGCAATGTAGGTTTTAATCTGTTTGCAATGTAGGTTTTAATCTGTTTCATTTATAACCTACATTGTATTGATTGACATATTTTATAAAATTATAACGTTTATAAGATTACCTAAAGTAATGTCATGCATTATGCACTATTCATTTCATTACTACATATACATAACACTTATATATAACAAAGTAATGAAATTAAATAACATACATTACATGCATACATTCAAGTTATATATTATAACGATTATAAATAAATGATGCATGGCTATGTTATTTATGCAAGCAAGCATATAGTATAACACTTATATTATATGATGCATGAGCATGCTATAAAATTAAATCATGCATATACATATATTATAACACTTATAATATAAATGATGCATGAAATTAGAAATTAAAATTAATAACTAAGAGTTGCATGCAAACTTAGGTAAAATCATTTTTTAAAAAATAGTTTTTAAATATGGTTCATATAGACCTAAGTTCACAAATTTCTAATGAGACTATAAATTAGATTAATCTTTTTTTATCGGTTTAAAGGATTAAATTGATTTCAATAAAAAATTAAGTTTGTAGCAAACATATCTATAAAGGACGTTTTGTCTAAGGTTGGTTATGTCCAGGCTGGGGTACTTAAGATGATGGAAACATTGTACCCCTACTTGGGAACCTACCTGAAAAGATGAATTAGATAGATTTGCTACAAGTATGCAATTATTTATTAACATTTGTTAAAGTGTTTAACGAATATTAATCAAAATTATTTAACTTTCCAATGTAAGTGTTACTTTTAGGCAAACTTAAACGGTCACTTAGTAAAAATAATTAGCTGTATTTTTTCTAAGTTAATTAAACTCTAGGTTGTTAAAATACTTGGTGGGAGGAAAAAATGTATGATATGTCAAATTTTTCTCTCATGTTTCTCCTTTAATATTCACACCGTGAGACTTATACTTGGCCTTGAGGCGCCCTATGAGCGTCCCTCTTCAGATGGTGTTTGCATGAGTCAATATCAAGGTGAATGGAGAAAGTATTTATAGTAAGTGGGAAAGGGATGTGTGTCAACATGTCCTACAGTCTCTTTCATTGGTTTGCAATGTGAGACCTTCTTGCATGGCCCCAAGGCGGCCTGCGAACATCCCCTACGAATGGTTTGTGCATTAGATCAATATCAAGGCGAACTCCAGAAATGGATAGGATCGCTTTAGTTTTTGCCTCAATTGGATTTTTTCTTCGATTGGCTCGTTAGGGTGGAACTCTAGGGTCTAAAATGAAGGGTCACACTTATAGGAAATTATTAAGTACATTAATGATTTCTTGACCAAGTAAATGATGATTGATTGTTATAGGAATAAGAGTTATTCTGGTGTAACGATTGGTTGAAAGTGTCTCAATTCAATGAAGGGACAGTTGACTACCCTTCAGTGGCTTTTGTCCTAAATCACTGAAGTGTCATTGTAAAATTAAATGTTAAATGGGGTTCATTTAGATTTTGCTAAAACTGGTTGGAATTTTTAAGAGTTATGCTAAAATCTAATGTAGATCAATGTTTATTTTTCAGCAAATATGTCAAATAGCGTTTTTCCGTTAGTTGTCTTTTCTAGTTTGGCCGATTTCAATTACACGATGTGGAAAGAATCCATTAAAATGTTGTTCGTGGTAAACGACCTCGAAATTGTCATGACTGAGGATTGTCCTAAAGTCCCAACCCCTGATGCACCACAAAATGTTCATGATGCATATGAGATGTGCATGAAGGCTAATTCTAACGCCCGAGTTCACATTTTGGCAAGCATACCTGATGCGTTGGCTAAAAAGTTTGAGAACATGGTCATTGTACATGAGATCATGCAATCAATGCGAGAATTGTTTGAACGAAAGTTCTCACAATTCAAGAAAAACAGGATTGATGACAATGAAACCAGTAGTGTCAGTTCCCAAGATAATCTCCAGTCCATATTAAATGTCAAGGGACTAACAGAGAAAGCAATCAGTACCAATTCTGATGAAGTTCATCGATGAGGATTGTCCTTTGAGATGAAACTTGGAGTTTTAACTTGGGTTGTGGAGCTGATCCCACTACTCTCCAAAAAAAGAAGAACTCCAAAGAAAATAAATCTTATTTATTTTTCTTGGAGACGTGCTTAGTAGAGAATGATGATTTTGCTTGGATAGTTGATTCAGGAGCTACAAACCACATGTGTTCTTCCTATCAAGGATTTAATTCTTCGAAATAGTTGGAAGCTAGAGAGATGACACTTAAAGTCAACATTGGTGAGGTCATTTTAGCTATTGCTGTAGGCAAGCTTAAGTTATTTTTGGACAAGAAATGATATATGTTATTGGATGACGTATATGTAGTTCCTCATATGAAGAGGAACCTAATTTTTATTTCCTGTCTAACTGAACAAAAATATTCTATATCCTTCTTTGAGAATAAAGTGTTTATTTTTAAGAATGGAATGGAGTTAGGTTTTGGTTCAATGGAAAATAACTTATATGTACTAAGGTCGTTAGTCAGTGCTCAATATTGAAATGTTCAAAATAACAACAACTTAAAAAGACTGAGAATTTCTCCTAAAGAAAACGTCCATCTTTGGCATCTAAGGTTAGGTCACATAAATCTTGAAGGAAATCAAGCAGGAGGATTTCCATGAGCAGCAGAAGAGATCGTTCCAAATTTCATTCAAATTGAACACAAATAATTACAGTCTTAAAACGGAAAGTAATAGATCATGCACAAACAGAAATTACAGCATGCTATACAATGATAAAACTCAAGGGATAGAGTATGCGTACCTTTGAAGAACTATTATTCAAGTATCCCTCGAATGAAGTCCAATGCATCCACAAATAGCACACGAATGCAACAAACAAACTACTAACAACACGAACACAACGAACGTTCGGATGCTCCTCGAACCTAATCGAGTCCAACTTGATTCACGAATTGAGTAAAGACACTACCACAAGTGTTACCTTGGTATTCTTGGTGTGAGAATCTAGAAGTTGTGGGCTCTATATGCTCTTGGCTTGAGGAAGAGACTAGAGGTTTATGATCGAGTAGACGATCGAGCAAGTGGGAGATAAGAAGTTGGTCTATCACATAGACGATGTGCTCGATCGTTTAGTAAACCGAAGCCTATCGCATAGACTTTATACTCGATCGTGTAGCAACGATCAGCTGAATGACTATCATATAGTCAACTCTACATGGCTGTTTAGTCTCTGTCAACGCTATCGCTTAGTAAAACTCTTTTACATCAAGCTTGTCATTGTGAGAATTTTCTGAATGAGGCAACTACTAAATTTAGGAAAACAATTTTCCTTTTATCTCACGGTTACCATAAAACTTCCAATAACCTCTCACTCAATCGATTATAGAGAAAAAGACTTAATTATCATATAATTAATATATTATAAATAAATATGATAACCAACTTATCATATTATATTTATAACCTATAGTTTTAATATTTCATCATATGAAACATATAAACCATAATCCTTTTTCTATTTTATGATACTTGATATGAATCATATTTATATCAATTCCTCCAAATAATATATCTCATACATCAAACCAATTATATACATATAATTAAATTTCCTCTTGTTAATTTGAACACTTTAAACTAACCACAAAATCTGATTCTCAACTTGAACCCATTGAGCTACTAAGGGGACCTTATGGACCTATAGCTTGAAGCTCCAATGGTACGTGAATAACTAACTAAACTCTTTAGTCACGAGATTCACCATCCGTAAACTGTTGGGCACTCCACTAAATATCGATAGTTTCACTATTCGCACACAGATATATTTTTATGTCTATATTAACCAATCAACAGTACGATGACCCTTCACAAATCGCTCGTAGGTATAGCTGGGCCAATTTATCGTTTTTCCCTTGTAGTTACATTTAACTCCTTAAGTACCACTAATTTCTCTAATGAACAATAAGTCATAGTCCTACTATGATTGGGTCCTCTCTTCCAAAGAGAGGGTGTGGCCACTATGTTCAAGACCTGAAATCAGTTCTTAAGGGAACAATCTATCTACTTACCTCTGCTTTGGGGAAGGAGTGAATTTCGTCTTGTGTAACTGAGTTCCCAACTCCCCAATCAGACAAATTCCCAAAAAGGTAGGCTTGTTGAGTTGGCAATCTGTCCACTTTCACTCATACTAATCAAAGGACCACCCTCATAGGCAGAAGTTTCCAAAACACTCAGGATTAAGGTCATGTCACCTATGGTCATTTTAGTGAGATGTAAGTCTCAATAATCAATGGTGTTATATAAAGAGACTAATCATCTCGTGGTTCGGTCTTATACAAACTCTTTGTATAGGACACCCCCGCTCGCATGTCTCCATATGAATGGTTAGGATCAGACCATCTATAGTAGTTTACAACACTTGTAAACATCTACAAAGCGGGTCGTATCCGTAGTAACAAAAGGATAAGGTATCCCTTCTTTATCCTTATACTACAAACCTTTTAGGTTATTAATTAAGACATGATCCACTTGTATGTCTCACATACATGCTTAAGTTTACATGAAATAATCACGGATCTTAATTTATTGGATATGAGTAAATGCAAATAAAATAACTCTTATTTTATTAATAATAATGTGTGTACAATGTGTACAAACTACGAGACTCCAGGAGAATTAGGACACCAATCCCAACAAATCTCAATAGGATTGAGAGGTTGGTGACAAATGGACTTCTAAATAGTTTAGAAGAAAACTCTTTACCAGCATGTGAGTCATGCCTTGAAGGCAAAATGACTAAACGACTTTTTACTGTGAAAGGTTATAGAGCCAAAGAAACCTTGGAGCTTATACATTCAGACCTCTGTGGTCTGATGAATATAAGAGCATGAGGTGGGAATGAATATTTCATCTCTTTCATAGATGATTATTCTAGATTTGGGTATCTATACCTAATACAACATAAGTCTGAAGCTCTTGAAAAGTTCAAGGAGTACAAGAAAGAAGTTAAAAAATTATTAGGTAAAAAGATAAAAACACTACAATCTGATCGTGGTGGAAAGTATATGGACTTAAGATTCCAAAATTATATGATAAAACATGGGATAACGTCCCAACTCTCAGCCCTAGGTACACCTCAAAAAATTGAAAATTATTTTTGGATTAATTTGAAGTGTTCAAATTAATTGAGGGATTTAATTTTATGTGATATAATTAATTAAATTAATTATATATGTGATATAATTAATATAATGTATTTGATACATTATAATATAAGGTAATATGAGAGGAATTTTAATATGATTCAAATACTAATTATATGAATGAGATTCATGTAATTAGACTTAATATAAATATGATTTCTATTAAATACCATAATTAAGTTGAGAGGAATCAAATATTTGAATATGATTCAAATACTAATTATGTGAATGAGATTCATAATTTAATTTAATATAAATATGATTTATATTAAATGTCATGCATTAATGAGAGAAAATAAAACTAAAGGTTATATTATATTTGATACAATATAAAACTATGGGTTATATGTTATATTTGATATAACATATAGTATACATATATATAATATAGTAGTTACTATATATTATTATTAATTATATTAAATTATTTTTAATTTAATTAAAGTGAGGGAGTTATAACTTCCTCCCCTATTTTTCTCCCATATTTTTACGTGCAGAGAGTTGGGATTGTCTTCTTCCACAGAAAGTGGATCTGATATTTGGTTCTCTGAAAAATCTATGCCAAAAGAATACAAAGAAGAAGGGTTCTTCTCTTCCCTCTCTCAATCCTCTCTTTCTCTCGACCAAATCTAAGGTAGAGCCCACACCTCCTACAAATTCTCAAATCCTAAGGAGAATACAAGAGGCTCCTTTTTGGTGGTGTCCCAATTGGGATTTGCGTTTGAGAGATCCATTCGTGACTTTGTTCAAAGGATTATATGAAGAAAAGGTTTCTTCAAAGGTAAAGTTTTTCCTTCTCCCTTCTATCTAATTAGAAAAGCGTGTTGTAGGTTAAATTTTAATGTATAATCCTTCTCTTTTAATTTTGTAATTTTTATAAGTTCTATGAAAAATGAAATTTGGGATCAATCCCCTCATTCTGCTGCATAAACCTTCAATGGTTTTCCCTTCACATAATATGTAGTAATAGACAAGAGAATCCAAATAGATTTTATCATATCAACAGGAGAGAAGGTTTTTTCACAGTCCATCCCCTCAACCTGTGTATAAACTTTACTACTAATCTAGCTTTGAAGGTTTGCACCTTTCCTTCTATACCTCTTTTCCTCTTATTGAATAACTTGCAACTTATAGGTTTTACCCTATCAGGTTGGTCTATAAGTTTCCAAGCATAATTGGAGTAAATAGACTCCATTTCTAGATTCATGGCCTTAATCCATTCATCTTTGTCAACATCTTCTATTACCTTCTTATAAGGCAACAGATCCTCAACATCATCATTAATTATATTTTGGGCTTCTGTTAAACCCATGTAGTGAACAAGTGGGTTCACAACCCTCCCATTACATGAAGGAAATCTCAAATATTGAGATGAATTAGTTTGACTAGACGAGTTGTTGATGTACCATTCTCTTCAACAAATCTTGTTAAAATTTCAGTAGTATTTCAGAAATTTTTCAGAAATTTGTTTTGCTTCATGGTTTTTGGTCCCTCATGTTGTCTTCATCCAAGAATGTAGTGTTTGTTGATACAAACATTTTATTTTCATTTGGATCAAAGAAGTACCCATCTCTTGTTTCTTTAGGGTAGCCTACAAATAGGTAGATTTTCGAACGAGGTTCCAACTTTTTGGGATTTGTCATAAGCACATGGGCTGGACATCCCCAAATTTTGAAGTGACGTAAACTATATTTACAGCCTCTCCATAACTCCAAATGTGTTTCAAAAACAATCTTTGATGGATTTTTGTTCAAAATATAAACAGCAGTCTCCACTGCAAATCCCATAAACGAATCAAAAAGTTGAGCATAACTCATGATAGATTGAACTATGTCGAACAGGGTTCTATTTCTCCTTTCCGATAACCATTGTGCTGAGGTGTCCTAGGGGTTGAAAGTTGGGACGTTATTCCATATTCTATCATATAGTTCTGGAATCTTAAGTTCATATACTCTCCATCATAATCAGATCATAGTGTTTTTATCTTATTACCTAACAAGTTTTCAACCTTAGTTTTTATATTCCTTGAACTTTTCAAGTGCTTCAAACTTATGTTGCATTAAGTATAAATACCTATATCTTGAATAATCATCTATAAAAAAGATGAAATATTCATACCCCCCCCTCTTTCTTTTACATTCATTGGATTACAGAGGTCTAAATGTATAAGTTTCAAGGCTTCTTTGGCTCTATAACCTTTTCCAGTAAAAGGTCGTTTTGTCATCTAGCCTTCAAGGCATGACTCATATACATTAAAAGTCCATTTTTCATCAATCTCTCAATCCTATTGAGATTAATGTGATTTAACCTTAGATGCCAAAGGTAGGCATTTTCTTTAGGAGAAATCCTTGGCCTCTTAGTAGTTGTTGTCGTCTTGAACATTTCAGTATTTAAGACAGCCTTTGTAACTAATTGTCACACCCAGACTACCTTTTGAGTCTGAGAAAGGGCGTGACTGCAGCAGTTATCAACCCTTTTGTTGACACTTACTGCCTAATAACTCTTGCGGAAATAACTCTGATACCAATGAACAAATTCAACAATCAACTGATTAAATCGATGAGGCAAACAACAAGTGAATAAGTTGGCCCATTTAATTACAACAATTTAATGTTTATACAACTCCATGACTTAGCAACAAATTTACAAGAACAACAGTAAAACCCTTCAGAAGTGTAACTGTGGCACAAGGCAGACCTTGACCTTAGCAGCACCCTAGAACTCTTTACCTTTCACTAGCTGGGAAGGAAAACATTTGAAAATGGGATGAGCTTTAAAGCCCAGTGAGTGACTAGACAACCGATTCTTATCAGAAGAACTACCCACACTTGGGTACTTTTGCTTAGATACCTTCTCAACTGTGTTCTTCAGTATCGAGCTACTCGGATACCTTCACAATCATCATTCGGTATCGAGTTTCAAGTAAAACTAGTCACACAATGACTTTATTTAATAAAACTTAGAAAACATGTCTTTATTTGAAAGATCTTTCTTAACACATGGTTTCTTAAAACATTGAAAATATTTTAGTCAAACATTTTAGTCACTCACCTTGATCGTTTAGGAACCTTTCTCTCTAGAAGTTCCTTGGTCACCTTGGGCTCCCTTTTGAACCCTACGATTAAGATTCAACTTAAAGCTCGAATTACTCATAGTTATAGGCTTTATCTCGAGTTACTTCCTTCTACAAATATGCTCTAACACATCTCAGGAAGCTTACCTCAAAATCTTAGCTCATAAAACCTCGTGGTTTGGCTGGAAACATCAAAATATCAAGACTTGCCCAGCTTACCTAACAGCTCGACCCTTCTGTCTTGTCCTCATTCTCCAGCCTGATTCCTTGGAGCTTCTTCTCTGGTAGCCCTATTCTGAAAACTAGACTCGCATTGCTTAATATGGCTTTAGAATTACATCAAACGCACTAGTATTCTGGGAGAACTCCTCTTCCCAAATTGATGCTACTTCTTGTCCTTTCTGTCCGATAACATCTCCCCACTTGGAACCTCTTGACCAATGCATAGTCTTACCATCAACGCATAGGCTCCTCCCAATACACTCTTCTTTATGTCCTTTAAAGAGAATTAAGTTCTCATCTGAAGTCCTTAGCCCTATTTATAGGCGTCCAAAGGCTCTCCAAGGTCGACACCTTCTCATCCAAGTGTTTTCCTTAGCGATTGTCAACTTTCAGCCTTCTCCACCTCCTGCTTGAGGTGTCTTCACCTCACACCATCAAAGCAACTTTTGATCAACGCAACTTTGGGTGTACTTCTCCTACATATCCAACGTATGGGGCTTAATTTTGCATGTCTTCTCATGCACCCACCTCAAATTCTTAAGGCTTAAGACTCCTTCCTAGCAAGACACATGTCTGATGACGTCCTCCATATGAGCTCATCCTTCATATGCGTCCACAAACCCTTGGATGTTCAACGCATAGTATGCCATCAGCGCATAGTTGGCTATCAACACATTGTCTATAATCAATGCATAGTGGGTCATCAATGCATAGTATACAATCAACCCTTGGTTTTCAACACAGTACCATCGTAACCCAACTTACAAAGTCATTACAAGCCTTAACCATCGCAAGAGCCAACCACAATGCATCCAACCTAGCCCATCGCATGGCCTATGTCCAACGTATCCATAGTGCATGCCATCGTCAACTTCCAATGCATGATCGTATGACCTCGACATATAGGATGGTTGCATAGCATCAACGCATAGCTCAATCGTCATCGATGCATAAGATGCTTGGCTGCATCGACGCATAGGACGCTCAGCCGCATTGACGGATAAGAACCTCGGTTGGTCCAATGCGTCCATCTGGGCCAACGCGACCCTCGCATCTGCGCACATTCTCGTGCCCTCATATGCTCTCACGCCATATCAATGCATCACCCTCGGCTGTCTTCCTTCAGCCGTATGAACGCATTCCACTGCGTCCGACGTATGCAACACATCCATCAAGCCTATGCGTTGGTCTAACCTCTAAGAGCAGCACATGCATCACTCCTACTTCAACTTCTCCTTTTGCCCAATTAATCTCTCCAAGATCTTATGGCCAACGCATAGCAATGCCTAGTCCAACACTTAGCCAATTTTCTCCTTGGCTTTCAACGCATGACAACTCTTGGCAATGCCTCTTGCAAATATTTTGGCCAATCATGCATCCAACCTTACAAACGCATGGTTGCCTTTTCAACTTATGCATTAATGTCTCCTAATACTTCACGCATGGGTCCTTTTTGACCTTACACTTAGTCAATATTTCATAAATGAAAGCTTAACTCAAAACTACTTAAGGAAAATCTATTCAACACTTAGAAATTTCCTTTTCTTCAACATAGAATTTAACTTCCATATGCTTAAGTAGGAAAAATGAAAATCCGGGTTTCACACTAATGGCCTTAGTACATATAAGTTAAGCAAATCTTATCTCTATTCAATTTTTTAAAATAAACATTTTACTTCCAGAGAATGAGAGAGAATAATTTTGCTTAATCAAACAAGAAACAAAGATTAAATTCCTTTTCATTTAAGAACTACATATGTATCATCTAATAACATATATCGTTACTTGTCCAAAAGTAGCTTAAGCTTGCCTATGGCAACAGTTGAAACGGTCTCACCAATACCAACTCGAAGAGTTATCTCCTCAACTTACAATTGTCTCTAGGAATTAAATCCCTGATAGGAAGAACATACATGATTAGTAGCCCATGAATCAACTATCCAGTCAGAATCATTATTCTCTACTAAGCACGACTCCAGGATAAGTAAATCAAATTTACTATCATTAGATCTCTTCCTATTCTAGAGAGCAGTGGGATCAACTTGAATACATTTATTATGAACTCCAAGTTTTTCCTCCAAGGTCAAACCCCTTTGATAAACTTTGCTAGAGTTAGCAACTTTTGCCTCCTCTATTTCCCCCTTGACATTCGCTACAGACCGAAGTTCAAATAGGGAGCTGACATTATTGGTTTCGTCTATATCAACCCCATATTGCTTGAATTTTAAGGACACTCGCTCAAACAACTCTTGCATTGATTGCATGATTTGAAGTGCAGTAACCATGCCCTCAAATATTTTGCCTAAGGCATTAGGTATACTCGCCAAAATGTGAACTCGAACCTCAAGATTAGCCTTTGTCCACCTTTTTTATGCATCTCGAACATTTCGTGTTGCATCAAGGGTTGGAACTAGACGACATTCCTCAGTCAAGACGAAGTTAAGTTCGTTAACCATAAACATAGTTTTAATCGATTCTTTCCAAGTTGTGTAATTGAATCCGATCAATATTTCAGCATTAAGATGGTTCATTGAAGCATTAGTCATTTTTGCAGATGCAAAACAGATTACTTATTTTAGACAGTTATAAAAAAATTCATTTTAATCCAATCAATTTAGTAAAAACTAATAATTAACCCAACATTATTCTATTTTACAATGATGCTTCAGTGATTTAGGACAAAAGTCACCGATAGGTGTCCAGTCACCACTTCCCTAAATTGAGACACATCTCAACCAATCATTACACCAGAATAACCATTATTCCTATAATGATTAGCCACCATTGATTTGGTGAAGAGATATTAACTTGCTTAAGAATTTCTTGTAAGTGTGACCATTCATTTTAGACCCTAAAGCTCCATCCGAATGAGCCAACCAAAGGAAAAAACTGATTGGGGCAAAACCTAAATCGATCCTATCTAGAAAACATTTCCGAAGTTTGCCCCTGATATTGACCTAATGCACAAACAATCCGAAGGGGTACACTTTCAAGGTGCTTCGAGGCCGTGCAAGAAGGTCTCATGATGCAAACCAATGAAGGAGATCGTAGGACATTTTGACACATATCCTTCTCCCACTTACTATAAACATTCTCTCCATTTATCTTGATATTGACCCATTCAAACACCATTCGAAAGGAGACGGTCCCAAGGCGCCTCGAGGCCAAGCATGACTCTCATAGCGTGAACTTATATGGAGAATTTGAATGGAAAAAATTGACATATCGTATATATCTTTTTCCTCCCACTTAGTATTTTAAAAAAATGGTTTATTAACTTAGTAAAAACTGGCTAATTAATTTTAATTAAATCTTTGTTAATTTGCTCAATATTACACTTATATTGAATAATTCAAAAATATGTGACTTCATTTGTTAAACATTTTAACGAAGTCAATAACTTATTGCATGCTTATAAAATATTTGCCCAATTCACCTTTCAAGTTAGTTCCCAGGTTGAAGTGTTTCATGTTAGAGTTAGAGAACATGCAGCGGAAGTTAAACGGATCAATAAGCATTCTAATTCATTAATTTTGGCTTTAAATTAAGTATACTCATAAACTAATAAGAAGGTTTCATAACATACATTTGAAGAACCACTTGAATCTCGATTCTAGCTGCAAATCTTTTCCAAATCAACTTGTGAACCACCTCAAGGTCTTCCCTACTATTCTTTTAGTGCCTTATATTGAGTTGTATGACTCAAAATAAGTTTGAATAAAGGGAATTTGGAGAGGAGGATCACTACTGCATGATGGAAGAAGACCTTCTTCAACTTCAAGTTTTTCAGCAAAAACTCATATGTTGCATCAGTTGCATGCTCGATTCTCAGCCCAATCTTCTCTATTTATTGCAAGACTATCATGCAAAGAAGATAGATATATGAGTTGCACCTTATGCTTGGAAGATTGAATCAAGAAAGGAGTGGAGAATGTGTGAGCTACTTGAAATTGAAAGAGGAGATATCCCACTTTTAGGATTTTCCATTTTCAATCTTTTCTTCAATTTTGTTTTTCTAAATTGATTTCCAAAATAAATTTTATTTTCAAAATTGAAATCTTTATTAATTTTATAAATTAATTCATTAATTAATTTTCTAATAAAATTAATAATAAATAGTTAATTAAACAATATAATTAATTCTAATTAATTTAATATCATATATTAAATTAATTTAACACTAATTCCACCATCACGAATCCATATTCATGAATTTATATTTAAATATCCAATTTCGTTTAATTTCAAAATTAAATGTGTAGTTATATCAGATATAATTACTAATTCCCTTAATTCTAATTTGGACATTTCAAATTAACTGATCACACTACTCTAAGGCTAATCCATTTATGAGCTAGTAGGGGGACCTCGTGGACCTACAGATCATGGGCTCCAACGATCCGAGATTAATTGGCTAAACTTTTTACATCGAATTAACCTCCATTTGTTAACTACTGGGTCACTCCACTAAAGCCCAGAGTTGTACTCCCCTCACTGTAGATATATTATGTCCATTTGAAATAACCATGTTTAGTAAGTTAACCCTTCATAGGTTGTTCGTAATAACGGCTGGGTCAAATGGTTGTTTTACCCCCGAGATTACCTCTTGTTCCTTAAATCCCACTAATCCTCTAATGAACAATTGGTTTGTGATCCTTAGGGGGGGGGGGGGGGGGCTGAGGGTGGGGCCTCTTGTTTAAGACCCGAAGTCAGCATTTAAGGGAACAACCTCTCTACTATCCCTAAAAGCAGGTAAGAGTGAATTCCATTTTGCACCCTATGTCCCCAGCTATCTACCCAGTCTTACCCGTGAAATAGGGGTTTTTGAGCTGGCACTGTTGAGCCAACCCTCACCTATGAAAATCTAAGGATAATCCCAAATAAACAGGAGTTCATAGTTAGCTTAGGATTAAGGTCAAGTTGTTGGGGTTGATGCCTTAAAATCTTGTGTCTTGTATTTTATAAACAGTTTGTACGAACGTTTGTGATGTATAATATAAGATATTTACTTCACATCTTGATTTTGCTCAGTTGAATGTTTTATTTGCTTTACCACAAACCAATAAACCTAAATTCCTTGTTATCTATATGTAACTTAAGCATGTATATGGTGACATACAAGTGGATCATGTCTTAAGGGATAACCAAAATGGTCTATAGTATATGGATATAGAAGGGAAACCTTATCCTTGTAACCCTATGGATGTGGCCCACTTTTTGGAATAGTTGTAAGTGTTGTAACTTGTCACAGATGGTATGATCCTGATCACTTGTGTAGGGGACAGGCGAGCAGAGACGTCCTATACAAAGAATTTGTATAAAACCTAACCATGAAATGTTAACATCTTGTTATATAACACCGTTCATGACAGATACTTCACTTCACTAGGATGACCATAGGTAACATGACCTCAATCCTGAGTGAGTTTGGAACTCCTGCTATTGAGGGCGGTCCTTTGATTTTCATGGGTGCGGTGGCCAGTTCACCGACTCAAACCTACCACTTTGGAGATTCATCTGATTTGAGAGCTGGGAACTCAGCTACACAAAATGGAATTCACTATTTCCCCGAAGCAGGGGCAAGTAGATAGATAACTCCCTTAAGGGTTGATTCCAGGGCTTCAACGATGTGACACCACACACCTTCTCTTAGTCGAGAGGTGTTCACACATAGTTGGACTATGTTATATTGTTCATTAGAGGGATCAATGGTACTTAAGGAGTGAGATGTAAATACAGGGGCAAAACAGTAAATTGGCCCAACTGTACTTATGAGCATCTATGAAGGGTTATCATAATTATGATTAGTTATATCCAATGGACAAAGAAATATATTTGTGGTAAGAAGAGTTCAGCTGTTGGTCTTTAGTGGAATGCCTGGCAGTTAATGGATGGTGGATCTCGTGGTTAAAGAGTTTAGTCAGCTATTCACATACCGTTGGAGCTTCGAACCATAGGTCCATAAGGTCCCCTTGTTAGTTTGGATAAAATTGAGAATCAGTTTTTGGGTCAGTTTGAAATGTTCAATTTGACAAGAAGGAGTTCGATCATATATGATATAATTGAACTGGTTAATTATATATGATATGATTGACTAAATGTATGAGATACATTATTTTGGAGGAAATTGGATATAAATATGATTTATATCAAGTAAAGGAGAAAATACTATAGTAGATATATGATATCAAACTATAGGTTAAGAATATAATATGGTTATATTCTTTATTTAATTAATTAGGCGGTTATGAGATAAATGGCCTAGAATTTCTCTAGAATTGTGCGAAAGTGGGAAGATCAAATTCAGTTCTAGTAACTGAAGAATAAAATGAAAATTGGTTTCATTTTGTAAAAAGCACGAGAAATTCGCTCACGGTGTGAATCCATTTGATCGCTTAGCGTTGAGAGCCTATGCGATAGCGCCCATCGTCCTAAACGATCTCACACCCACGCACTAAACGATTGCACGCAATTTCTAAACGATCACTTACTTTTTCTAAACGATCACTTAGCGCACCAAGCAAATCTAAACGATCACTTACTATTTGCTAGACGATCGCTTAGCTAAATCTACACGATCATGCACCTTTTTCTAAACGAAAAGCACCCGACTCTATGATAGTCTTCCCTTTTTCCCACTTGTTTGTTCGTTCTACACGATCGTCTTTTCCTCCTTCCCTCTACCAATTCCATCAAAGCTCACCCTTTGGATTCTCACTTCGAGAATACTGAGGGCTTCTAATGGTGGTGTCGTCCCTGATTGTTGTTGGTTCATGCGCTATCGATCATGTAGACGACTGTAGCGCTGTTAGGCGACTGTTTGCTGGGTGATAAGAAGTGTAGAGGAGTTCGCTTCCGCTGGACTGAGTTCGAGTGAAGATTTTTTTCAACTGGTACGTTTACTCAGTCTTTTGTATTTTATTTGTTAAAACATGTCAGTAATTAGTGTTGCAATGCATATTTGTTTGTTAGAATGTATGTGTGGTAATTCTATCACAATGAAATCAGAATGATCTGCTACCACTCATGGATACTCTTGTTTAAGAGTTCCTTCACAAGTTACCTAGGTCATCGCTTTGAAATAGTCAGTCTTAAATAGTAAACAACGTAATAGAGTAAGAGTGACTAATTTCGTGATCCGATATTGTACAAACCCATTGCACAGGACGCCCCTATTTCTCATGTCATGACATGTACGAATCAGGATCACTTTGTCTGTAGCAGTTTACAACTCCTTGTAACAACTACAGAGTGGACCGCATCCAATAATGTTACCAGAATAAGGTACCCAACCTTATTCATATACTATAGATCATTTTGATTATTTACCTGAACCTTATCCAGTTTTATATCTCCACATAAAGTTCAAGTACTCATGTAATAGTCATGGTTCTTTTAGTTTATTGGATTTATTTCTAAAATGAAATAAGCAATTCATATATCCAATAACAACTTATTGAATTTTCAGAATAAGTTTTAATGTTTACAAACCACAAGTTTTAGGACATAAAACGCAACATTTCGTTTCCATCAGCTTAAATACCTCAGCCTAGATAAAACTTTCCTTAAACAAAGGTCCCTTATGGATAATTATTTTATAAATTTAATCTCTTATTTAAATTCATTTTAATCCTATTAAAACGAATTAAAAGATTAATATATTTCTAATCTCATTAGAAACGTGTTTAACATAAGTCTAGGTGAATTAATTTTAAACCATTTAAAATTTAATTGGATCTATGTTTGCATGCAACTCTTTATTATAGATTTTAATTCTAGTTTCATTATACTTATAACCATTATAAAATAATGAAAAATAAGATCTATAATTGTATTCCAAGACATTGATTAGATATAACATTTATATTTATCTAAGTAATGGTATGATTAATGCAAAAATTATTTTAATTGAAAAATATAACACTTATATCTAACAATTATTAAGCACACATATCTGTCATGACATCATATATTATAACAATTATAACCTAGTATGATGCATGAATATGCTTAATGTACCATACATCTAAAATAATATAACACTTATATTAAGATGTATGAGTATGCTAATATAATCATGCATAAAAAACATATAATACTTATATTTTGACATGATTCATGAACATGTTTATCCTAAGGTGAGATTTTGAATGTAAATGATATACTTTATGCACCGTTCAAAAATAATTTAAATCATACATCTCATGCATAATTAAATCAATAAAATAGTAAAGTTGACCAGCTATTGGCATTCCTAGAAAATCAAATAAAATCTAAAATCCTAGATTTTAGAAAATCCTACAACAAAGCGGAAAAAGAAAAAAAAATCTCTTGTTCAGCAGCGACGATGGATAAACATAGGCTCAAACCGAAAATCCAATCGTTCAAAACGAGACCCTAGGTTTCCTGAACATACTGACCAAATTTTAGCACAATCCAACAGTTAGAACTCCAATTATTGACAAATTTGTAAAAGTTGTCCCTGAAAAACCGAACTACACTGCATTGTTTCTCTCCATTTTTTCTTGTTTTTCCTTTGTTTTCCCCGGTTCTTTCGACAACAATTTTTTCCACGAAAGACAAACTTACAGATTCAATTTACAGTAAAAAAAAAAAAAAAACCCCATAAACACTGGGTTTTACATTGATCTCATCAATTGAAACTGTAAGTCTAAATGCAAAAAGCCTAAATAGCCAACCCGCAAACCACAATTAAAATCACATACATCTCATGCATATATTTTAAAAGTAATCCACCATTCTATTTTGATTTTGTTCTAAAAAACCAAAAATTAAAATTGCACAAATTGGGCTCTGATACCAATTGAAGGGATCGAATCCCAAACGGAAGTTTATGATCGCCTTGCAATATTGTTTTCAATTTTATATACAAAATACGATATAAAAATAATAACATAATGGATAAACAATCAAGGTTAGCATGCATTTAAGAGAAGAAAAGAGGAAAAAGTTAAACCTTACCTATGTAGATTCCCAAATTCTTCACGATTCCCTCCGCGTCTTCTTCAGAACATCTCTTCAATGATTAAGGGACACCACCAAAGTGAAACCTTTTATTCTCTAGGATCCCAAGAATTGAATGTGTGGTCTCCAAGACTTAGAAGAGGAAGAAGAAGTAGTAGAGAAAAGAAGAGATATTTTGAGAGAAGTAGTAGGAGACTAGGATTCAGAATTCTCAATTAATAATTTCACAAACATGGGCCATGAAGACCTATTTATTGAGAGGAGAGATAACCCCCTTCTCCTAGTCTTTCCAATTTCTACTCTAATTCTAATTTAATTAAATAACTTTTATTTAATTAATTAGTCCAATAATTAAATAACCATATATATTAAATCCAATTTAATATATAAAATTAATTAATAAATAAATAAACATCACATGTTTATTTATCTCTAATTCTGAAAAATTAATTAGTTAATTAATTAATTAATTATTTAATTAATCAATTAAACGACTATATTAAATCAAATTTAATATAGAATTAATCAACATATAATTATCACATATTTATATGTATACATCTTTTTAATAATTGAATCTTATTCAAATATTTTTCTCTGTTAATTATGGATCACATCTATAATTAACCATATTATATTAATATCATTAATATGCAATTGATTTGAACAATTCAAACCATTCCTCTTATAAATCCTTTAGTGACCTAACAAGGGGACCTTATGGACCTATAGATTATATTCTCCAATGATATAAGATTAATTAATAAAACTCTTTAATTAACTTAATCAATTTTCATTAACTACCGGTCATTCCACTAAAGACCGATAATTGTACTCTTCGCATTGTAGATTTATTTATGTGTCCACGGATATAACCACGAGTCGACCCTTCACAAATTGCTCACAACTATAGTTGAGTCAAAATACCGTTTTACCCCTTAGTTATATCTAACTCCTTAAATACAACTGATCCCTCTAATTAACAAATATTTTATAGTCCAACTATAAACTAACACCTTTCGAGCCTGTCAATGTTCAAGACTCGAAATCAGCTATTAAGAGAGAAATTTATCTACTTTCCCTAAGGTCAGGAAAGAAGTGAATTTCATCTTGTGTAGTTGTATTCCCAACTCCCTACTCTGACAAGTCTCCAAAATGGAAGGCTTGTTGAGTCAGCTAACAAGGCCACTCTCACCTATACAAATAAAAGGATTGCCTTCGTAGACAAGAGTTCATAACTCACTCAAGATTAAGGTCAAATCACCTATGGTCATCCTAGTGAAATGTAAGTCTCTTCTAGCAACAGTGTTAGATAGAAAGACTATTCATTTTGCGGTCCGATCTTATATAAACTCTTTGTATAGAATACCCCTGCTCGCTTGTTTCCACATGAACGATCATGATCAGATCATTTGTAACACTTTACAACAATATTAACATCTACAAAGTAGGTCATATTCTTAGTGTCACTAGGATAAAGTAGGATAAGGTACCCAGTCTTATACATATACTACGGACCATTTAGGTTATCACTTAAACATGATCCACTTGTATGTTTCCACATACATATTTAAGTTTTATAAAATAACCTTGGATCTTAGTTTATTGGGTTGATTTAATGCAGTCAAAACATTAATAAAATACCTCTTATTTTATTAGATATATAATTTGTCTTTATAAACTACAAGATACATTCGATTTAGGACATTAACTCCAACAATACCAGAATCTAGGGGACTGCTTAAGTCCATAGATAGACTTATTTAAAAGATAATAGAGGTCCTCTTTCCTCTTTTCCTCAAAACCATTAGGTTGCACTATGTAAATAGTCTCATTTAGATGTCCATGTAAGAAGGCATTTTTCACATCTAGCTAATCTAGTTCTTGGTTGTATTAGGCAACCAAGGACAATAAGAATCTGAAAGAAGTCTGTTTTACAACTGATGACAAGATCTCAAAGTAATCAATACCTTCTCTCTATGTAAATCCCTTACTTACTAGCCTTGCCTTATACCTAGGCTTTTGATCAGTAGTAGTTCTTTTCTTCAATTTATAGATCCATTTGGATGGTATTGGCTTGCATCCCTTATGAAAGAAGCTAGGGTCCATGTATTATTCACATTTAGTGATTACATTTCCTTACACACAGCTTCAATTCAACTTCTTGCATTAGGGCAGTTCACTACCTCATCAAAGATAGTTGCCTTTTAGTCACTTAGGACCATTGTAGAAAAACTAGGTTCATATAATTTGTTTTTGTATACCTTGCTAAAGAAACAATCATTCTTCTCTGTCTATCCCTAGCTAGTGAGTATTGACACAAGTCAAGCTGAGCTTTAACACTTTCAGCTTGCTCACCTATGGTTCCATCTTCTTCTTTTGAATCACTTGGAGGATTAATATTTGTTGATGTATCTTTGGGATTCTCCACCTCAATTCTGGTGTAGGATTCCTAGAGATTTCAACAATAACATTCTCCCTTTACATAAACATTTCATTTTCTCTAAAGGTGACATCTTTGACAATAAATCTCTTCTCAATTAGATTCTACATCTTGAAAACCTTCACTCCATATGTGAACTCCACAAACATACACTTGACAACCCTAGACTTAAGTTTCCCTTGGCTTTGATGTATGTATCCAACAAATCCAAATACTCTTAGGTTTTCAAGGTTAGGTGGATATTTGGACCATTTTTCCTTAGGTGTTAGGAAGTCTAGGGATGTATGTGGGCATCTATTTAGGGTATAAACTGTATAGGCAACAGCTTCAGCCCAATATTTCTCACTGAGAATAGCATCAGACAGTAGGCATCTGACTCTTTCCATAATTATTCTATTCAACCTCTCTGCAACCCCATTATGTTGAGGTGTAAACCTAACTGTCCATTACCTAGTGATTCCATTTTCTCTACAAAACTTATAAAATTCCTCACTACAAAATTCCAGCCCATTATCTGTCCTTAAATATTTGATTTTCTTTGAGGTTTGCTTCTCTATTGTGAGTTTTCATTCTTTGAATTTATAAAAAATTTGATCTTTAGATTTAACAAAGAAAACCCAACTTTTTCTTGAAAAGTCATAAGTATAAGAAAGTAAATATCTTGAGCCACTTAGACTTGAAGTTGAGGCTGATCTTCATAGATCATAGTGGATGTAGTCTAGGATAGATTTGATTGAATGTTGTGTCTTTGTGAAACTGTGTCTAGTAGCGTTGCCCAATATACAATGCTCATAGAAAGTAAGTTGATCAGAAATCTCTTTAGATAGTATACCTCGTTTAGATAGAGCTTCCAGCCCCTTAGCACTAATGTGTGATAGCCTCTTATGCCAAATGTCAGCCTCTGTCAATTCATTAGAGGTCACTGCATAGGCCCCTATCATCATTTCAACTCCCCTTACCACAAATAGGTCATTGACCTTCTCTCCAACTAGAACAACCTTAAAATCTTTAAGAACTCCAAGAGTTCCTCCCTTTCCTCCGTATTCACACCCCACTGCATCTAGCATTTCCAAGGAGATCAAATTTCTCTTAAAAAGTGTAATATTTCTGAGGAGTTTCACAGTCCCATCTTGTAATTTTAATGACACTGATCTAATCCCTTCAATTTTACAAGCTTGGTTGTTACTCATGTAGACCATTTCCATGAATTTCCTTGTAGGTGTTGAACCAGGATCTCATAGAGGTCATATGATAGGTGCATCCAAAGTCTAAGACCCAATCATGTTTCCTAATGGGATAATATGATTGGCCTTGTCTTGTGTTGAAGTTAGTGCATCAGAGTAGATATAGGACCCTTCTACAACTGAAGCTTTAGGCCCTTTGCCTTTAGCTTCTTTCTCTTTTTCATGATTCTTCCTTTTAAAGATAAAACAGTCCTTGATTAGATGACCTTTCTTTTTGCAATATTTGCACTTAATCTTCTGTTTAAGCTTATTCTCATCTGTATGCTATTGTTTTTCTCCCTGTGAGTGATTATGCTTAAAATTTCCTTTCACAAACAACCCTTCACCACTAAGTTGTTCCTTCTTCACTGATTGTAGCTTAAGTTCTCTCTTGTTCTTAAGGCTGTGATGATGGCATCAATAGTTACAGAGTCCCTTCCATATTTCAAAGCATTCTTTACTTCTTTATTGGAGTCTAGTAGGCAGTTTAGAAGCACATTAGCGTTATTTTCATCTCCTATTTTCTCCCCAAGGTTCTTAAATTCAGCAACAATTTTCTTAAATTCATTAAGGTTGTCTGACATAGATCTTGATGAGTCCATTTTAAATGTAAAGAACCTCTCTCTTAGGTACATCTTATTTGGAAGATCCTTAGCTGCAAATAGATCATCTAGCATTGTCTAAATCTTATAGGCGATTGATTAAGAACTTGCCTCAAAACGTTGTCACTTAGATTTAGAACTAAAGTACTATAAGTTTCCAACTCCCAATCTTCCTTTTCTTGAGTTGTGACTGTATTTGGTAGAGTAGATGGATCAAGAAGGGCCTTGTGAGCCTTCTGTTGACCAAGGATGGCTCTTATTTTGGGTTTCCACAATCCAAAATCACCATTTTCATCGAATTTCTCCACTTTAAACCTTGCTACTGCCATGACTGCACTGAATCTTGATTCTTAATTCTCCAAGAACAGAAATCTTGATAGTTTTTATGCTCTGATACCAATTTATTGGGCCACTGATTTTGATTTCAGGCCAAAAGGTTAAATAAAGAAGGTCTGATCCAGGCCAAAAGGTAAAAGAGTTTGGTAAAAGTAAAGGCTGAGAAATTACCATGTTTATCAGTTGAATGTCAACCACGTGGAGAATAATTCTTTACTTCTCTGATGTGAAGATGAGATATTGTTGGAATACAGAAACAAGCAGCAGAAGAAAACATGATTATTAAGCATTCTAATTCCTTAATTTTATATTAAAATAAGTATGTTCATAGGGTAATAAGATGGTTTCATGAAACACATACCTTTGAAGAATTCCTCTCTAATCGAAGCTGCTTCTCACTCAACTCCAAATCTACAGTGAACCACCAAGAGATCTTCTCTATTATTTTTCAGCCTTGAATTTAAGTGGTGGAACTCAAGATTGAAGTGAATTTAGTGATAAAGTTTGGAGGGTTTTGAAAGAAGAAAACTAATTTTCTGTCATTCAAATCCCTTAATCCTCTCAAATTGAAGAGTTTTATCAACTCTATTCTTGCAAGTACATCTAAGCGTTGTCAATGCCAGCTACAAGTTGATGTTGAAGTGGGTTAGGTGGTGAATTTAATTGGAAACACCTCCTACCTAATGGAAGTTGGAGATTTCCACTTACAATTTTAATTTCCAATTTCTAGTTTAAATTTAATTTTTAATTAATTCTAAAATTAAATAAATTTTAAAAAAAATCTGATTTTAATTAATTAAACATATTTAATTAATTAAATAATAATTTAATATCAAATATTAAATTAATCACACACCTAATATTTAAACACGAATCCTATTCATATAATTAATATTTAAATCAATATTTAAATATTATAAACTCTCCAATTTCGTTTAATTTCGATAAATTATACGTTAATTCATTATATCAAATATAATATACAAACCCTAATTTGAATTTGAACTATTCAAATTCAAACCCTAAATTCAATTTGAACACTTCAAATTGATATCATTCCAAATTCATTCAATTTACGTATTCAAGGTGTTCATGTTTTACGAGTTAATAGAGGGACCTTACGGACCTACAGATCATGAGCTCCAACGATTTGAGATTAATTAGCTAAAACTCTTTAGACTGATTAATCAATATTCATTAACTATCGAGTCACTCCACTATAGCTCGATAGTCACACTCTTCTTACTGTAGATATATTTGTGTCAACTTGATTTAACCATAATCAGTAAGTCAACCCTTCACAGGTTATTCGTAATAACAGCAGGGTCAAATGCTGTTTTACCCCCAAAATTACGTCTTGCTCCTTAAGTTCCACTGATCTTCTAATGAACTATTAGTTTGTGGTCCAATGACTAAACCAGATCCCTCTCGAGCCAATGAGAGGGTGGGCCCCTTGTTCAAGACCTAGATTCAACACTTAAGAGAACAACCTTCCTCACATCCTTTAAATTGGGTAGGCATGAATTTCATCTTGCAAAACTATGTCCCCAACTATCTATCCGATCTTACCCCCAAAATAGGAGGCTTATTGAGCGGTGATGTTGGACTACTCTCATCTATACAGATCAAATGATAATCCTGAATAAACAGAAGTTCATAGTTAGTTTAGGATTAAGATCGAGTTACCTCGATCATCTAAGCGAAATAGTTAGTCTTAAACAGTAAACAACATTATAATGTAAGAGTGACTTATTTCTTAGTCCAATTTTATGCAAACTTATTGCATAGGATGCTCCCACTCCTCATGTCAATACATGAACAAATAAGGATCACTTCGTTCATAGCATCTTACAACAAATTGTACACTAGAAGAAATTCGGGCTTTAATATCGTTTTAAATCGATATTAAAAGGCTTTAATGTCGGTTGGCAACCGACATTAAAGATAGTGTTATTAAAGCCCTTTAATGTCGGTTGCCTTTATTGTCGGTTTTAAACCGACATTAAAGGGCTTCAATAACACCAATAACACAGCCTTCAATATCGATTGCAACCAACATTAAAGGTCTTTAGTGATTAAAGCCTGTCGGTTGCAACCGACATTTAAACCTGTTTTGTTTATTCTTAACTGACATTGATGCCTGAATTCGTCCGTTTTATCAATTATTGTCCGTTTTTTAAAGTTCCCTTGCCAAATCCATTTTTTCGATAAAAAAGTATAACATCATCATCATCGAATGCTATGGCTATAACATATTATTCATGTATGGATTGTAAATCTATTACATTTAATCCGTAAATTCTGCTATAGAAATATAATTTAAAAGGCGTACAATAATTCAGGCCTTGGAAACACAAATTACAAGTAATACAAAGATTATGATTTTACAAGGGCAACAGAATCTTCCGTGTAAGGGAAACACAATTTTATTTGTCTACAAATTTGGGAGGGTTTGAGAGATTAAGAGATGTAATATACATTGTTGAGATGGACTTCATTATCAGGATTCTTCTTCTTCAGCTCATACAACAACTATAGAAGAATTAGAAAGATTTAGAATTTAACTTCAACTTAACAAGTAAAGTTACAACACACAGTAAAAGTTAGTAGCAGACCTCGACCAGGCTCATGGAGGGTCCTCCAAGCTGCATGTTCTCCATAATAATGTTGCAAGTTGTCGATAATAAACTCTCCCTTTCCATCCTTTCGCTTGCCGATACTCCCATGGTAATCAGATCCATGTCAATAGTTCTTGAAAGTTTATTACAAAGAAGCAAAATTGAAGTTAAGATATGAGTTAAGAAAACACACATCACAACACACAAGAACAATATCAAGTTCTAAAACAAATTCTCTTAAACCTAACTTCTAGCAGAAAGCCATACCTTGAATATATAAATTTATACAACACAAATTAAGTACCTACCTTCAAACGACATTTTCCAAGAGGAGGCCGTAATTCTCCATATGTTGTGGGTAATACTTTATCATCAGATGACAAGATTAAGAGTTTTAACAAATCACCTATGAGACAAGTTCTATCAGAAACTAATAGAAGAATTTTACTTCCCACAAGTAAATCAAATATTTGCAATTATGGAGACCATGCTGCTGTATTCATAGTGCCATTCACAATGCTGCTTTCCTGCTGTGTACGTGCATGCCAAATCAATGGGCTAGATGTATAAGAGAAACCACAAAGCGCACACACCTATCAAGTTACAATTTTTGAAGTGGCTCAGGCGTGATTCTTTTATACTTTAAGTGGCTGTTGAGTTTGGGAATACTTTTGAGGCTTAAACCACAAAGCGCACACACCTATCAAATTACAATTTTGAATTTGTAAAATGTTTATAATTTAGAGGCTTAATCCTTATACATTTCACCACTTTGAGAGGTAGAACTTCAAGGCTACCTTTAGTCTTTTAAAAGGTTGTTCATAATGTGGAGGTACTAAGGTAACATTATATGCTGAGGAACCAAGTAGGCTATATTTTATTCATTCATCCTTCCAAACCAAAGAACTGGTTGCATTCGATTGATATTCTTGTGTCCATTTCTAACATGATATCAGCTAAGAAACGAAGAGAGAGCAAGGAGACATGATAATGCTATTTTGTTTTCAGAATAAATACTGTGTTCCTCAAACCATGGGCAGACTTTATCATAATTCAAAAAATTAGCAGAACTGCTATTCAATTCAAGAAGTATCCATACAATCATACACCCTAACTTCAGAATTTCTTTGGAAACAGAGTGCAGATGAACATAACAAGTCAACTCTTCATCGGTTAGACTTAAACTAAATAAAAAAGTTAGCAAACATGCTATATAAATCAAGAAGTATCTACGCAATCATGCAGTGTAACTCTAGAATTACTTTGGGAACCAAACGCATATGAACATAACAAGTCAACTCTTCAGCACCTGACTCATTCAAGAAAACTTCAAAGGGAAAAAACGGAACTAACGACGAATGCTGACATGTTTCAAATTCTGGAACAGTTTAGAGGGACAAAACAAAAAAGAGACACCTACATAGAGCAACATCATTTTTCATTTCGCAACACATAATATTTGCATGTAACAAGAATTAAAAACAACAAAGATGACAAGCTCTAAAACCTACTAGCAGTCCAACTCAATCAGTCCAGACTGCAAACAAATTTCTAAAACGGTATAACTGGATTGATAAAACCCAGATTTAATTAGGGAGCTAGAACAAAAGAAAATGACCAATGAATTAAATTGAAAACAAAGTAATTGCTCACGGTAGAAAACAATATGCATCAACAAAAACAAAAACATAAATCCATCGCCGAATGATTCAACATAAAACCAAGCTTACTTGTCAAAACTTTACTTCCAATAAAGTCAACAGCAGATTGAGAACAAAATATATGTATTCTTACTTCTCTCACGGACACGGAAGAGAACTGGATCGATAACGTGAAGAAGATCGATGGAGACAGGTAAGCGACGACATGAAGGAGATCGACGGACACGGGAAGAAGATCGACGGCGAGCGAAAAAAGGTGAAGAACGAAGCAATGGCGAGCGAAGAAAGGTGAAGGAGATCGACGGCGAGCAAAGAAAGGTGAAGGAGACCGTCGGTGAGCGAAGAAAGATGAAGGAGATCGACGGCGAGCGAAGAAAGGTGAAGGAGATCCGGCGAGGGAAGAATGGTGAACGGCGCAACACAAAGATAGGGTTTGCGCGAAGAAGGACGCGATAAATTAGGGATATATTATTTAATAAAATAAGAAAAAAAAACATTACACCTTTAATGTCGGTTTTAAACCGACATTAAAGTCCATCTTCAATGTCAGTTTAAAACCGACATAAAAGATCCTTTTTTAAAAAAAAAACCGACATTATACATTCGATTTCACTTTTTTCAACCGACATTAAAGCCTGAATTTCTTCTAGTGGTAACAACTACAGAGTGGGCCACATCCAATAATGTTACTAGAATATGACACCCAACCCTATTTGTATACTATAGATCATTTTGACTATTTACTCGAACTTGATCCACTTTTATATCTCCATATAAAGTTCAAGTATTCATCTAATAGCCATAGATATTAGTTTATTGGATTTAGTCTTTATAAGTACAATTTACAAATTCAATAACAACTTCATTGAAGAAATGCTAAATAACATCTTTATTGATAATAGAAAATGTTTAACTCTAAATTGCGAGTTTTAGGACATACAACCCAACAGATATGCAGATGGAAATGATTTTGGTAAAGAAATTTCTCTCTCTCTCTAGATTGAGGTACAAAGTTTTTATCCCTAACTCTTTCCAAAATTTTCCTTTGATGTATGAAGATTTTCAGGTTAGAATTGATTATTTCAAATATGCAGGTAACGCAAGAGAAAGAGAAGAAGGAGAAGAAGACACCGATATATGTGGTTCAGCCAATGGAGCCTACATCCATAGGGAGGGTGCTGAGTTCTTTTACTTAGAGCTACTAGAAGACAAGTTCTTTTCTTTTACGGATTTTCTTTTTGTATTTCATGTGTAAGTAACAAATGTAAACAATTATGTTTAAATAGACCATGGACTGTTACATAAATTTTTGTAATCTGTTAAAAGAAAATAGGATGGTTGGGCGAAAGACGTACAAATGAAGAGGGAAGATGAAGGCTGCTTATGGATGAAGTCTAAATGAAGGAAAATTTCTGTCGACTTTTTCCTTTGCACATGAAAGGTCTGTTGGTCTTTATACTAGGACGATTTAGAAAAGGAAAAAAATAAATTTAGTGGGTCCATGACAATAAAAATCAGCTCCCTCTCTTTCAAAATAGGTGACATAAATGACTTGGTTGGAATTCTCTCTTAAATTAGATTTTATTTTTTTAAATATGCAATAATAGCTTCCTCGAAATTTGCTCCCCTTGTTTAAACATAAAATTCAAGAAAGGCAAAAATATTAGAAAGCCCACGCATTTAATTTTGACACCCTCCAAATTTCTTAAATTTTTATTTTGCTTTGGGAATTAATTAATTAATTTCCCGAGTAAATCCTCAGGTAGATAGAACTTTCTCAATTATATTCTCAATTGGATTAAAATCTTGAATTTAAAGCTTTTTTATTAAATGAAAGCAAAACTATGTACAAAGGAGTTTAGTGATTCTCAGTTGACTTCCATAGGAGTGATTGAGGCCTTATCTTGACTTAGGCCATCTCCTCAATATAACTTAATTCACTGGCCATGGACTTTGAAGATAGCACCATTTTCATGAAGAATCGAATTCTTTAGTAAAAACACATGAATGTGTGTATCTTTGAAAATTGCTCTAGAAATTCATGAAAAAAAGAGAAACAAACAAAACAAAGGATAAACGTATTTATATAAGCATGTTTTTTTACAAGGATGAGAAGACTTTCCCTTGAAGACTTTCTTCAAGAAATCCTTCTCCAAAATCACGAACAGCCATGAATGCCCATGTACAGTCACAAACTAGACACTACCATTTCGACTTCCTTGATATTCTCCAACGAAAATCGAGATGGTGAGATCTCACATTTGGAAAGGAAAACTTTTACATAGAACTTTTTTGTAAAACCTTTTTGGAGAGAAATCTTTTGTGTCAAAGAGTTAAGATCTACCGAAGAACTCTTCTTCCGTGCATCTAAAAATCATAGAACGCTTATGTGAAAAAACAGTGAGAGAAGGGATGGAATTAGTTGGATGAGGAGTTACAACTCCTTTCCACCAATACCTATACTAACTCCATTGATTTAATAATTTATTTAATATATATATTAAATCAAATTTAATATATATAATTAAATAAATATCAATTAATTAATATATTAAATATCATATATTTAATTTCATTCAAATCATATTTAAATAATATCCTCTTAGATAACCTATAGTTTTAATATGAATCTCATTCATATTAATTTTAGCCTACAGTTTTATATAAATCTTATTCATTTAAATAATATTTGAATCTTAATCAAATATTAATCTCTCTCATATAACCTACACATTTAATATGAATCTCATTCATATTAAATTTAACATATTGTTTTAATATAAATCTCATTTATGTTAAATATAGTATAGTTATAATATGAATCTCATTCATATTATTTAATATTCTAATCTTATTCAAATACATTATTCTCTCATATAATAAAGTATAATTTTGAATTTTATTCAAAATTAACTTGATATCATAATCAACCCATATATATTATATAAATTGTATCTCATACAATTAATTCCCTTATTTAATTTGCACAATTCAAATTATTCCAAAATTAGATAATTATTTTACTCTTGGTGAGCTAGCAAGGAGACCTAATAGACCTACATATTAGAAACTCTAATAAAACAAGAGTAATTAATTAAACTCTTTAATTAAATTAATTAACATTCATTAACTGTAAGTCACTCCACTAAAAACCCACAACTGCACTCTTAGCACTGTAGATATAACCAATCAACAATAAGTCAACCCTTCACGAACTGCTCGTAATTTCAATTGAATCAAATTATTGTTTTATCCCTATAATTACATCTAACTCCTTAAGTCTCACTAATCCTCTAATGAACAACTTGTTTATAGTCCTACCATAAATAAAACCCTCTTGGGTTAGTGAGAGGGAAGGACCCCATTGTTCAAGACCTAGAGTTAGCACTCAAGAGAGCAATTCATCTATTTATCCTAAAGACGAGGAGTGAATTTCATCTTGTGTAGCTATGTTCCCAGCCCCCTAATCGGATAAATCCTCAAAATGATAGCTTAATGAGTCGACGAATTGGGCCACTCTCACCCATTGATCATGTAGGAATTACATCCCATCAACACTTGAAGTGTCTTAGAAAACTTTTCCTTAGACATATTAACTTCACTTTAGATATACTATCATTCCATCTGAAGCTATTACAACGAGCATTCAATAGAAACTTTGTAAATGTAAGATGCATGAGACAAGCTTAACATCATATCCTTAACATCTCTATGTGGACATTTAATATACAAAAGCACTTCAAATCAATTATTTGAAATTGGTTAAATAGTCAAACTTTCATATTGATTTTTACTTCATTCATAATGAGTAAATATCAATATAAATAGAATATCCACTTTTTTTTTTTTTTTTTTTTTTTTATCTATACAAGAACATTGATATTGTTCAGAGTCATGAGTTATCAAACTCTTCTACTCAAAGACCCTAATTGTGAAATTCATTTCTCAAATGAACGTCAAAATTTTGCAAATCTTTTGCAATTCAATCTTTGAAAATTTTCTTGATTTGTATAGATGCATTAAACATTTTTTTATAAAAGAATTAATTCATTTTTACATATTTCAAATGCAACAATGAATCAAATAATGCATAAAGACTCTATTATGGTAACTAGTGAAAAAAAAATATATGCAATAATGAACCAAATAATGTATAAAGACTCTATTATGGTAATTAGTGAAAAAAATTGACTCAGTCTATTTTCACTCACCAGTTTTAGCGCTTGTTTTCACCTTACGCCAAGAGTGTTACTTTGAAGATCTTTATCTCCAAGTTTTACACTCTCAATTCTTCTTTTTGTAGATCCATTCATATACTTTAGGTTTTGCCCCATCAAGAAAATCCACAAAAACATACTGAGGTTAAATACACATATTTTATCTCAAGTTTCATGACTTTGACATAATTCCTTTTGTCAACATCCTCCAATTCTTGTCTTTTAGTATGACAACTTTGACTTCTAATAAGTCATAGCAAAGGTTGAGTCACCTCATAACTCTCCCACTACTTTTGAGGTTCATAAGTTATCATCTCATCGTCTAATATGACAATATAGACTTCAAGTAAAGCTTTCTAAATGTTGAGCTATCTCATAACTCTCCCACGTTGATGAAGACTTATTTGGTTGACAATTAGAACTTTACTTTCAAAATAAATAAATGGTTAATGACTCTTGTTAACTATTAATTGGTTTTACTTGGAATTAGTTCATCAACACTACTTAACCTTTTTATAGGTTCGCAGCCTTTCATTTGACATTTATAGAAAAATCAGTATTTGTCACACAAATATATTATTTTATTTTGGACTGTACAAAAGACCCTTTTATAACTCCTCAAGGACTACCTACATTTAGGTGTATTTTTGAACATTTGTTTCGCCAAGCTTATTTGTTAATAGTTTTTTTTTTTACACAAGTATCTCAATTTACCCAAACACTGAAATATTGTAAACCAATTTTACAACACTTTCATTATCCAAAATTGTTTCTCAAACATTTTGGAGGAAACAATATTCACAATTGAAATCCCTATTCCATGTCTTTAGTGAGTCTGACATCAGTGTAACATTCAAAAGATTAGGACTATGTTTAACTAAGTTTAAAAAGGCTACATTTTTCCTATTGCAACACAATTTCATGCATATTGTACTAATGCTTGAAGTTGAGATCTAATCTCATTTCCATCAATTAGGCATAGTACAATAAATTTCCTGTACTAATCATTATGATCTTATCATAATGTCACAATAGACTTGCCTAAATGAATTAAACTTTAGTCTAATTTCTTTTGAACATTTCGAAGGAATTAAAGCTTAAGTTGCAATTGATTAGGATACTTTACTCCTAAATACTCATCAATCATATTGATGACTATTTATTATGTCATACTCTTTCAATCATGAGACCATTTTAATCAAAAGGCGTAAGTCCAATAGATTCTTTGGCTAGGTAGCCTAATCTAATAAGGTTTAATGACACTATTGTATGAAAAGTAATACTTTTGACAGGTAATAGTAATTTCAATCCAACTCTTAGAGAATTACCCGTCACTATCATTTAAATGCCAAGGATAAGTATCCTTTTAGGAGAAAAGAATTTTTCTTTCTTTTCGGATTCACTAATCCTTACTCACTCTCGATTTAGTATTTAGGTGTGTTAACTATTCACACACAGAAAACGTATTTATTTAAAGTTGAGCATATTTTCAAACAACTTTTGAAAACATGCCTTATTAATGAAAATTATTCATACTCTATGAATTATTTAGTAATAAAGTCTGAGGAAATTGAATTTCTCTTATGCTGTGAAAAGCACCATACAAAACATAAATAAGTGACATTTTAATGTCTCCCACTACTTTAACTGAGATGAGCTTTCCTAAAGCTATTCTACTAATTTAAATGTTTACCAAGAAACACAACTTAATTTTATTGAAGAAAAAAACTTATGATAGTGAATTCTTATTCAACTATCATGGTGTGAATTTCTATTCTCCACCAAGAATTCGTACATCAAATTTACTTTATTTTTATTTTTCTTCATTTTTGAAGTATTTCGAAAATTCTTTATCATGTGACATCCCAAGCTAATTTGAAAATTTTTTCCTTATTGGCTCTGGTCATAGAATTTTTTTTTAACTTAGATAATACTTAACTTTTAACGTCATTTAGCTTCTGGTGACTTCGACATACAATATGTTTTTCTTGTGACTTTATCTTCTAATCCAGACACATTATATGTCATCTAGATGATAAAAGTAAGCTTCATTTATAAATCATCAATATTTCTTGAATTGGCAACAATCTTTTTTAAGATATTTCCAAAATAAAATACAAATTTAAAATTACATTGTCATAAAGTGTTTATGACATTTTTCCAAGTAACTTATTTATCAAACCTTTTGACTTATATTGGTAATTAAAGAATAAAAATTCCCAAGAGAAATTGACAAAACTTTGAAATATATATGAAACGTGTTATTTGACTATATGCATTATTTTATCCATTTTAATTCGGCATAGAAATAAAAATGAACCCAGTAAATTTATTATGAATCTTATGCATATTAATCTAATTTTTTTTATTGTTATGATACTTTAGTGTTGTAGAGTAAAAGCCACCGTAGGACAATCAGATACTCTTACATTAAATTGAGACATTCTCAACCAGATATTACACAAGAATAACTCTTGCTCCTATAATATTTCGAAGTGTAACCCATCATTTTGGAATTTATAATTTTGCCTCAACAAGTCTGTTGGGGGAAGAACAATGAGAACAAAAATTGCAATCCTATTTTTTCCAAGAGTTAATCCTAATATTGACCCATGCAAATACAATCTATAGGGGGGACGCATCAAAGACACCTCAAGGCCAAACATGAATCTCACGCTGTCAACTAAGAATGGAGACCACGAGATGTGTTGACCTAAGTCGTTTTCCCATTTACTATAACTACATTCTCTAATTCAGCCAGATATTAACCTATGCAAATACCTTCAGTATGGAGACAATCTTATAGGCACCATGCGACCAACATGAATCTCACGGTGTGAATTACTTGAGAACGTAGGAGAATTAGACATATCATATGTTAGGGTTGATGTCCTAAATCTTGTGGGTCCTGTAGTTTGTAATTGTAATGTACAAACAGTTTATTTATTTAATAAAATCAGAGGTATTGACATTTAGAAGCATTAACTCACAAAACCAATAAACTAACAGAAGTGAAATTTGGAATATCAGGACAACTTGTTTCTGATACCAATTGAAGGAAATCGGACATGAGGATTTCCATGAGCAGCGGAATGATCATTCTAAATTCCAGTCGTATTTGAACAACAACAATTACAGTACACAAATGGAATCTAATCGGTCATGCACAAAACGAAAATACACCATACTCTACATAAGATCAAGGGATAGAATTATACATACCTTTGAAGACTTGTCTTCAAACACCCTCAATGTCAGCGATCTCCAAGATCACGATCAATCAGCAATCACCACATGAACACCGCGAACTCAACGAACGGCCTCCAACAATCTCAAACTATGTCAAATTGAGTACGACATCACCACAATGGCTACTTTGATATTCTCGGTGTGAGAATCCAGAAGTGTGGGCACTGTGTGGACTTTGTTAGAGGAAAAGACCGGATGAAAAACAATCGTGTATACAATTGAGCAAATGGGAGATGATGAGGTCTATCGTATAGACGATGCCCAATCGTTTAACAAATACTATGCGATCGTTTAGCAAAAGCACCGCAATCGTTTAGCTAAAGGCCAGTTGAGTGGACTATTGTGTAGTGTCACTCCACGACCGTCTAGTCTCTATTTAGCTATTGTTTAGTGAATCTAATCCACTTGACAGCCAATCGTGAGCAATTTTTAGAGAATAGCAACATTCTCAAATCTACTAAATTTAGGAAAATATTTTTTCTTTTATCTCACGGTTATCATAAAACCACCAATAACCTCCCACTCAATTGGTTATTAAAGAAAAAGAGATAATGATCCAATAATTAATATAATTATAAATATACATGATAACTAACTTACCATACTATATTTATAACCTATAGTTTTAATATTTCATCTCATGAAACATATAAACCATAGCTCTTTTTCTAATTTATGGTACTTAATATAAATCTCATTTACATTAATCATCTACTTGATGTATCTCATACACCACATCGATCATATCATATATAATCAAATTACCTCTTGTCAATTTGAACATTTCAAATCAACACCAAGAATTGATTCTCAACTTGAATCCACTGAGCTACCAATGGTACCTTATGAACCTGTAGCTCGAAGCTCCAACGGTATGTGACTAACTGACTAAACTCTTTGGCCACAAGATCCACCATCTGTTAATTGCTAGGCACTCCACTAAAGATCGACAGCTAAACTCTCCTTACTACAGATATATTATGTGTCCATATCAACCAATCAACAGTGCGATAACTCTTCACAGAATGCTCGTAAGTACCGTTGGGCCACACCGTTATGCCTCTGTAGTTACATCTAACTTCTTAAGTACGACTGATCTCTCTAATGAACATAAGGCATGATTCTACTATGACTAAGTCCTTTCTTCCAAAGAGAGTTGTGGCCACTATGTTCAAGCCCCAGAATTAGCTTTTAAGGGAGCAATCTATCTACTTACCCCTGCTTCGGGGAAGGAGTAAATTTCATCTTGTGTAACTGAGTTCCCAACTCCCAAATAAGAAAAATCCCCAAAAAGGTAGGCATGTTGAGTTGGCAATCTGGCCACTCTCACCCATACTAATCAAAGGACCGCCCTCAAAGGCAGAAGTTCCCAAAACACTCAGGATTGAGGTCATGTCAATTATGGTCATTTAGGTGAGATGTAAGTTTTCAGTATCAACGGTGTTATATACAGAAACTAGCCATCTTGTGTTTCGGTCTTATACAAACTCTTTATATAGGACACCTCCGCTCGCATGTCTCCATATGAATGGTCAGGATCTACCATCTATAGTAGTTCACAACACTTGCAAACCTCTACAAAATGGGTCATATCCATAGTGTCACCATGATCAGGAATCTTTCCTTAATCCTTATACTACATACCTATTTAAGTTATCACTTAAGACATGATCCACTTGTATATCTCATATACATGCTTAAGTTTTTCATACAATAACCATGGAGCTTTGTTTATTGGATATGAGTAAATGCTAGATAAAATAACTCTTATTTTATTCACAACAATGTGTATAGATTTAAAACTACAAGACTCTAGGAAAATTAGGACACCAATCTCAACAATCTCCCACTTGTCCTAATGCCTCAGGAGACTAACGTACAATACAAGATAAATACATGTACAATATATAATTACTAGGGCATACCCCAATATCATCTCCCACTTCCCTAGAAAGGTTGCCGCATATCCCGTAGACCCAGACTCTCCAAATGACCCTTGAACACTTTAGCCGTGAGAGTCTTTGTAAATGGATCAGCAACGTTATGCTCTGTCGCGATCTTCGTGACTATCACATCACCGCGATGCATAATCTCCCTGATCAAATGGTATTTCTACTTTATATGCTTGCCTCGACGATGACTCCGTGGTTCCCTTGAATTTTCCACAGCCTCGTTGTAATCACAATAGAGACTGATTGGTAAATCCATGTTTGGAACAACTTCCAAAACTGTAAGGAATTTCCTCAGCCAAACAACCTTCTTAGCTGCTTCATAAGCGGCTATGTATTCGGCTTCCATAGTGGATTCTGTGATGCATCCTTGCTTGATGCTTCGCCACACTACAACCCTTTCATTCAGAGTGAATACTAACCCCAATGTCGATTTATGAGAATCTCTATCGGTCTGAAAGTCAGAGTGTGTGTTCCCTATAAGGATGATATCCTTATCTCCATACATGAGCATGTAGTTCCTCGTTCTCTGAAGATACTTGAGGATCGTCTTGACCATCGTCCAGTAATCTAATCCTGGATTGGACTGATACCGATCGACAATCCCTACTGCATAGCAAATGTCGGGTCTGGTACACAACATTGCATACATTAAGCTTCCTAAAGCTGAAGCATAGGGAATTTGTCTCATCTCCTCAACCTCTTGAGGTGTCTTAGGACATTGATCCTTAGCATGCCTGAAGGGTAATAAACCTCTTTTGGAATCCTGCATCCTGTACCTCATCAACATTTGATCGATGTACAATGCCTCAGACAGGGCTAATCACTTTTTCTTATGATCCCGAATGATCTGGATCCCTAGAACATACTTTATCTCACCCAAATCTTTCATTTAGAACTGGGCAGCTAGCCATTTTTTAATGTAAGTCAGAAACCCTACATCATTCCCAATGAGTAGGATATCATCCACATACAGTACCAGGAAAGCTACTGAGCTATTGAAAATCTTCTTATAGACACAAGGCTTATCAATGATCTGATCGAAGCCAAACGACTTGACCGAAGTGTCAAATCTAATGTTCTATAATCGAGACACTTGTTTCAACCCATAAATGGACCATTTAAGCTTGCAAATTCTTTACTCCTGATCTAGAACTACGAACCCCTCTGGTTGAGTCATGTAGATGGTCTCCTCAAGATTACCATTGAGAAAAGCAGTCTTGACGTCCATTTGTCATATCTCATAATCATAAAATATGGCTATGGACAGGAGTATCATGATAGACTTGAGCATGACAACAGGTAAGAAAGTTTCCTCATAGTCCACTCCCTCGACCTGGGTGTAACTCTTTGCCACAAGTCGAGCGTTAAAGGTTTGAACCTTTCTATCTACACCTCGCTTTCGCTTATAGATCCACTTACACCCTATGGGTCTTACTAAAGGAACTCTTGAACAAGAGTATCCATGAACGGGTTCGGATCTTTCCTATTTCATTGTGACCGAATTACCACACACACATTCTAACAAACATGTATGCATTTTAACACTAATTATAGGCATGCTTTGACAAATAAAATACAACAGATTGAGTAAACCTACCAGTTGAAGACTGTCTTCACTTAAACTCAATCCAGCGGAAGCAACTCCTCTACGGTCCAAATCGCCCAGCAATCAGTCACTTACCAGCACCACGATCATCTACATGAATGGCAGCGCATGAACAAGCAGCAATTGTGGACGACACCACCACTCGAAGCCCTTGGTATTCTCAGAGTGAGAATCCAAAGAGTCGACTTTGATGGAATTGGTAGAGGAAGGAAGAAAGGACGATCGTGTAGAACGACAAGCAAGTGGGAGATAGTAGGTGACTATCATATAGTCGAGTGCTTTTCGCTTAGAGAAAGGTACATGATCGTGTAGGATTTACTAAGCGATCGTCTAGTAATTAGTAAATGATCGTTTAGAAAATCTCGGTGCGCTAACCGATCGTTTCGAGAAGGTGAGTGATCGTTTAGATAACGCGTGTGATCATTTACTACGTGGGTGTGCGATCGTTTAGGCGATGGGCGCCATCATATAGGCTCTCAACTAAGCGATCGAAAAGTTTCCACACCATGAGCGAATTTTCTTGCATCTCTCTTTCGTATCTTTCAAAATGAAAACAATTTACATTTTATTCTTCAATTACAATAACCAAAATTGATCTTCCCACTTTCACACGATTCAGGAGAAATTCTCAGCCAATTATTTCATAACTGCCCATTTAAATAAATAATGAATATAATTAACCTATAGTTTGATATCACATATCTACTATAGTAATTTCTCCTTTACTTGATATAAATCATATTTATATCCAATTCCTCCAAAATAATGTATCTCATACATTTAGTCAATTATATCATATATAATTAACCAGTTCAATTATATCATATATGATCGAACTCCCTCTTGTCAAATTGAACATTTCAAACTGACCCAAAAACTGATTCTCAACTTTATCCAAGCTACCAAGGGGACCTTATGGACCTGTGGCTTGAAGCTCCAACGGTACGTGAATAGCTGACTAAACTCTTTACCCACGAGATCCACCATCCGTTAACTACCAGGCATTCCACTAAATACCAACAGCTGAACTCTTCTTACCACAAATATATTTCTATGTCCATCAGATATAACCAATCATGAGTACGATGACCCTTCACAGATGCTCGTAAGAACAACTGGGCTAATTTACCGTTTTGCCCCTGTAGTTACATCTCACTCCTTAAGTACCACTGATTCCTCTAATGAACAATACAACATAGTCCAACTATGTGTGAACACCTCTTGGACCAAGAGAAGATGTGTGGCGCCACATCGTTCAAGCCTTGGAATCAGCCCTTAAAAAAGCTATCTATCTACTCGCCCCTGCTTCGGGGAAGGAATGAATTCCATCTTGTGTAGCTGAGTTCCTAGCTCCCAAATCACAAGAATCTCCAAAGTAGTAGGTTTGAATCGGAGAACTGGTCAGTCGCACCTATGCAAATCAAAGGACCGTCCTCAATGGCAGGAGTTCCCAACTCACTCAGAATTGAGGTCATGTTACCTATGGTCATTCTAGTCTCTGCCATGAACGGTGATATATAACAAGATGTTAACACTTCGTGGTCGGGTCTTATACAAACTCTCTATATAGGATGCCTCGCTCGCATGTCCCCTACACAAATGATCAGGATCAGACCATCTATGACAAGTCACAACACTTGTGACCATTCCACAAAGTGGGCCGCATCCGTAGCGCTACCAGGACAAGGTTTCCCTCCTATATCCATATACTACAGACCATTTTGGTTATCACTTAAGACATGATCCACTTGTATGTCACGACATACATGCTTAAGTTACATACAGAGAACCAGGGATTTTAGGTTTATTTGTTTGTGGTAAACCAAATAAAACATTCAACTGAGCAATTACAAGATGTGAAGTAAATATCATATATTTTGCATCACAAGCATTTGTACCAACTGTTACAAACTACAGGACACGAGACTTTAGGGCATCAACCCCAACACTTACCCCATCAGGCGAATCCACAAGCTACCAGACGTTATTGAAGTACATAGACTCTATTTCCTAGTTCATGGCCTTAATCCATTCATCTTTGTCAACATCCTCTATTGCTTTCTAAAAAGACAATGGATACTCGTCCCCATCATTATAAATGATGTTCTGGGCTTCAGTCAAATCCATGTAGCGATCTGGTAGGTTCATAACCCCCCCACTACGTCGAGGCAGTATCAACTCTTGAGCTGGTTGACTAGATGTACCGACCTCAATAACTCTTGTTGATCTGTCAGTTTGTTCAATAACTCTTATTGAATCCTCAATAGTCTCAGTCTCACTAGAAATCTTACGTTAAACAAGCTTACTTCATGGCTTATGATCCCGGATGTGGTCATCTTCCAAGAAGATAGCATTTGTAGAAACAAACACTTTGTTCTCACAAGGATCATAGAAGTATTCACCCCTCGTTTCCCTGGGGTAGCCTACAAAGAGGCAAATTTTTTAACGTTGTTCCAACTTCTTCGGGTTAGCCACAAGCACGTGTGCCGGACACCCCGAAATCTTGAAGTGGCATAAAATACCATTACGGCCTCTCCATAGCTCAAATGGTGTTTCAGAAACACTTTTCAAGGGAACGTTGTTCAGAATGTAGCAAGTAGTCTCCACTACAAAACCCCAAAACGAGTATGGAAGATGAGCATAACTCATTGATGCGTTATTTTTATTAAGTGGAAATATGGATGATATGTGTTGATGGATTGCGTTGTGCACTTAAGTTTCCCCAGCGGAATTCAAGTGTAAATTCCTCTGAGTTTCTTGGTAAGTCCAGGGTCGAACACAGCGACTTGTGAAAATAGTTGCGTTGGTGATTTTTACAAAAACTTGCGGTAACCAGTTAAATGAATAAATCGTTGGGTTTGTTGTTTGCATTGATGAATATAAATAACGAATGCGGCAGAGTTTGAAAAGAGTTGGTAAATGGGAAATATGATGAATATGCGGTGAACGGGTCGAGAAAAGTTTCGGCTAACACTCCCTAGAATGCGTCCATGCCTTGCGATCATGCAACATGCATACAATAGTAAACTACCTCTCGTCGTGAATGCTACGGCTTCTAAGGCTAGAACGCATGCGATAAATACGATAAGTCTACAGGGTTTACACATAAACCTCTATCTCTATTTATGAGATGACAACATGACATTCACACAAATATGTGACCACATAATATCACTCCCATCCCTAGGATGCATGCGATGCAAGTTGACAAACACAACTTATCTCTAAGTACTATCTCTTGTTTATGCAAACCTAATCTTGCTCTTTCGAGTTCAGATTCTAACCTAGCTCTCTCGAGTCATTAGGTTCTTTCTTTAGATTCTCTCTCAAGTAACTCTAAAGGATATTTTGCACAGCATAATACAAGACAATCACACGCAATGAACTTCCTAGGTCAGGTTAGCTTAGATCTTCTCATCCCATTCAACTTGTTTAGCTACTCATACGTATTAAGAGAGTGAGCATATGTAGAAATAGAACTTCCATTGAATAGATATGAGATGAAATACAAGATAACAATACAAGTATAGTAAAGAGCCGGGTAGCAATTTCTTGCTGCCAGGCGTTTACACTGTTCTACTCGTGCTCTAAATATATTCTTGCTCTCTGCTCTTATACCCCAAGGTTTTCTCTCGAGCTGCCCTGGGCGATCTCTAGCACCACCACTCTTCTCTTGCTCCGCCGTGAAATGGAAAAGTAAACTATGAACAGAAGAGCTGGTGAACTTGTTAGTTGATCAACCGATTTTCTGAAGAATGCACTTGGTATTTATAGGACATTAATTGAAAGGCGGTTTCTCTCTCCCGGTTGAACAGATGGGATAGCTTTAATTTTTGATTGATGCGTCGGATAATTGTCACCGATAATGCTGAATGTACTTTTTTACCGTTATCGGCTGTCAACTTAATTTGGATCTGATTGCCGTTAGCTTTCTGTCCCATCACTCTTAATTATCCTTTCACCCGGATGCGCCCACCATGTTGCGCTGACCAAGTTGCGGTGATTCTTCTTGGGCAAATGTTTGCAAGCACGATCAACGCAAAGTCTTGCGGTGAAGTTGCGCTCCACCAATGTATTCCTTTGATCGCAATCTCTACATTGCATTAACACATATTCTGCACAAAAATGTAAAGATCAACTTCTCTAATGCGTTGGACGAATGTGACTGCAAAATTAAGAATCTATGCTTAATGGACGCAATTTAGCATATTTCATCAACGCAATCCAACACTGTTTAAGAACTTAGCACTATGATAATGTGCATTTCTGCCCGTTATCACTCATCATAGACCGAACCATGTTCAACAAGGTTCTCTGATACACCATTCTGCTGAGGTGTACCTGGGGTCGAGAGTTGGGACGCAATCTTGTTTGGTTTTATGTCCTAAAACTCGCAGTTTATAAAATGATAAATATTTTCTATAATCAATTTACTTATTATTGATTTCATAAATTGTATGAAAGTCTAAATCCAATAAACTAAGACCCATAACTATTGTATGAGTACTTGAACCTTATGTGGAGGCATAAGGGTGGATCAGGTTCGAGTAAATAGTCAAAATGATCTATGGTACATGAATAAGGTTGGGTACCTTATTCTGGTAACACCATTGGATGCGACCTACTCTGTAGTTGTTACAAAGAGTTGTAAAGTGCTACATACAATGTGATCCTAATTCGTACATGTTATGGCATGAGAAGTGAGGGCATCCTATGCAATGAATTTGCATAAGATCAGGGCCAAGAAATAAGTCACTCTTACTTTATAACGTTGTTTACTGTATAAGACTGACTATTTCACCTAGATGACCTAGGGAACTCAACTTAATCCTGAGCTAACTATGAACTCCTATTTATTTGGGATTGCCCTTAGGTATGCATAGGTGAGGGTTGGCTCAACAGCACCAGCTTTATAAGAATTCCATTTCCAGGGTAAGACCAGATAGATAACTGGGGACATAGGGTGCAAGACGGAGTTCACGCCTACCCGATTTAGGGATAGAAGAAATGTTGTTCTCTCGAGTACTGAATTCAGGTCTTAAACAAGGGGCCCCACCTTCTCACTGGGCTGAGAGAGTTTGGTTAAGTGATTGGATCATAAACCAGTTGTTCATTAGAGGATCAGTAAGAACATGAGAAACAAGACGTAATCTCGGGGGTAAAACATATATTTGGCCCAACCGTTATAATGAACAACCTATGAAGGGTCGACTTGCTGGTTATGATTAAATCATGTGGAGATAATATATCTACAGTGAGGGGAGTGCAACTATCGGCTTTAGTGAAGTGACCCATTAATTAACGAATGGGGATTAATTTTGATCTAATGAGTTTAGCCAATTAATCTCGGATTGTTGGAGCTCATAATTTGTAGGTCTGCGAGGTCCCCCTACTAGCTCGTAACGGACTAGCTCTAGAATAGCGTGATAAGTTAATTTGAATTGTTCAAATTAGAATTAAAGGAATTAGTAATTATATGAGATATAATTACATGTTTAATTTGAGAATTAAATAGAATAGGAGAATTTATATATTTAAATATGATTTAAATATATAAAGATGGATATATGTTAAAATTAATTTAATATTTGATATTAAATTAATTAAGTTTTATTTAATAATTAATTAATTAAATTACTTAATTTTTTTTTCTAAAATCAAAATAGATTTTATAAAATAAAATTTTTATTTTTGGAGATAAAATTGAAAAAGAGGAAAAAAAAACACAAATGGAAAAATTGGATTTTCCATTATCCATCAGCTAAGTTGCTCATACAAAACCTTTCTTCTTTGCCTTATCTTCTCCAAGCATGAGCTGCAACTCATGCAAGTCTCTCCTTTACATGTTGATCTGAATATAATGAAGAGATTAAAGTGAAAATCGGGCATGTAATATATAGAGAATTTTAGAGAAATTTCGGGTTGAAGAAAGGGTTCTTCAACAAGATTACTGCAGTGAGCATTTCTCCTTCATTCCTTGATTCAAACTTGTTTTAAGTCCCACAACTCAATCTAGAGCACCAAGAAAATAGTGGGAAAGATCCTGAGGTGGTCTACAACAAGATTTGGAGAAGATAGCAGCTGGAGAAAGAGCTTTGAAGAAGTTCTACAAGAGGTATGTCTTAAAACTCACTTGTTTTTCTGCAAGAGCATGCTTGATATTTTGCCAAAATTAGTGAATTTGAGTACTTAGATGATTTTTGCTTCCACTGTTGCTGATACAATCCTACAATTGGTATCAGAGCATCAAATAAGCATTCAATTCTGTTTAATTTTGATTTGGTGGGTGTTTTATATGAGAAATATGAAACTGATACACTGATATGGTTTTCTGAGTTTTGGCTTTTTAATTCTCTTTAATTTCTCATTTAAATTTGTAATTGGCTCTTTTTTATGAGCTTTTATGTGTTAGCAAGAGTCTGTAATTTATTTGTTGTCATTAGAGTTGAAATTAAGATGTAATTGAAGAAACAAGTGAAGGGGGCCGAGCTGCTATTCCAGTTTTTCAACTTCTACTCAAAATCATTGTTGAGGTTCAGTTGCTAAGCGATCGTCTAACTCCAGGCGTTACACGATGTGAAGAAAAGCTAGATGATCATATAACAATGGACGCTGGTCGTTGTGATATTGAACGCTAGACAATCGTGTACCTGTGAGACCTAAAGGATGCGTTTAATTTGCTATACGATAGCATTAAGCGATCGTTTAGCTTTGGCGTGGGATCTAAACGATACGTTGAATTTACTATACGATGGTACTACACGATCATTTAGCTATGATGTGTGCTAGGTGATGCAATGAAGTCCTATACGATAGCGCTGAGCGATCGTTTAGATGCGGAGCTAAGCGATCGTGTAGACGAAGTGCTAAGCGATGCGTTAAAGTTTCTATGTGATGGAACTAAACGATTGCTTACCAACGATTCTGAACGACGTGATGATGTTCTATACAATGGAGCTAAGCGATTGTTTAGCTACGACGGATACTAAACGATGACAGAAAGTGCTAGACGATGGTGTTAAGCGATCATTTAGTTTTATACGATAGAACTAAGCGATAACTAAGCGATAGCTAATCAATGGAGTTGAGCGATTGTGTAGTTCTATGCGATAAAGCTAAGTGATCGTTTAGCTTCGGCAGTCACTAAGCTATCGTGTAATTCTATGCGATAAAGCTAAACGATCGTTTAGTTGAGGCAAACACTAAGTGATCGTGTACCCCTTTCACAACACAAGGCGATGCAGCTAGGCGATTGCCTTCAGCGCTACACGATCGGCCTTTGCAAGACTTTTAAGGTTGGATCGAGAGCAGCTGGTTTGATCGGTTTTCTCAAGGTCCAATCCGGTTTATCTTTAAAGTGGTTTTGGCTGGTCCGGTTCAGACTTTGATGGTCCAGTTCAGACTCATCTAGTCCGGTTCAAGGTGCTTGTGTTTGGTTTGGAGCAGTTTTCAAGCTGATTGTAATAGTTAGGCTTATGTTTGCTTGTTTTTGCCAAAACTAAAACCATATCAGTCTGTGATTAATTATTTATGCATTTGATGTATGTTATAATTAAATAAATCTTGTATGTGCATATAGTATGCCATTTAGATTTAAAATCCCACCATAGGAAGCATGTTACATGCATTGAAAGAAGGTTATAATTATTATAATATATAATATGCATGTTAGGGTTTCTTGTATTTAATATAAGTATTATATTAAATATTGAATGCCTTATGTATGTTATGGATGTTTAGCATGTCTAAAGTTTTATAACTTAAGTTGACGGTTTACGAAACACCTTCTACCTGGGTATTATGGCCGAATTTTGTATGTTGGTAACAGATTTTATGAGCATACTTAAGTGATGCGAGGTAATAAAATGGTTTATCACCTAGACATCGAAGGTTAAAATCCAATTATAAGAGTTATACTTGGATAAACTACATAAACTTAGGGTTGTTTTATTAGCCAAAAAGAACCCAAGTATAAATCTACTCAAATAGATCACTTCAGTGGCAGTTTAATAACTTCTATATGATAGAGTTATTAGAAAACTTCAGTGGGAGATTAATAACATATATGATACGTTATTTCTAGCTCTCACGTCTTTAAGATTTCACAATCTAGATTTAAGCGGTACTTCGTGTCACCCTGGAAATGGCCTCCATTCGGAAAGTATTTTTTTAACTTAAATCTAGATTTTGGTGAATAAGAGGAAGTTGTTCAAACATAAGTCTATTATTCGATATATAAATTTCAACTGCCATGTCTCCACATAGTTTATAATGTGAGATTCATATGACGCTTTGTGTCACCCTGGAAATGGCCACCATTTGGAAAGTGTTTTGTATGAGTCAATATCAAGGTAAACGGAGGAAGTAGTTCGTAGTAAGTGGGTGAAGGATATATGTATGTCAATATATCCTACAGTCTCCTCCATTAGTCTAAACCGTGAGATTCCTATGTTGTGCCTGCTGGTTTACTTTAGGTAGCCCTTTGTTAGTCGCTAAGCGACGGCTATCCCCTCGGAGGGTTGTAACATAGGATTCAGAACAACACAGGCTTCAGTAAAATGAATAGGGTCATATAGTTTCGTCTTGGATGTGTCTTCTATTTCAGATGCATGTCGGCTGACGTTAAAGCCCTTTAATGTCGGCTGACGTTAAAGCCCTTTAATGTCGGCTGACGTTAAAGCCCTTTAATGTCGGCTGACGTTAAAGCCCTTTAATGTCGGCTGACGTTAAAGCCCTTTAATGTCGGCTGACGTTAAAGCCCTTTAATGTCAGTTTCAACTGAAGCCCAAGAATCAAATGAAGCCCTTTAAACCGACATTGAAGACCGGAATCTATCCGTTTTATTAATTATTGTCCGTTTTTTTTAAATTTCATTTCCAAATCCATTTTTTCGATAAAAAAGTATAACATGACGCATCATCATCGAACGTTGTGGCTATGACATTATTCATGTATGGATTATAAATCTATTACATTTAATCCGAAAATTCTACTATAAAATTATAATTTAAAAAGTCGTACAATAATTCAGGCCTTGAAAAAACGAATTATAAGTAATACAAATATTATGATTTTACAAGTAATACAAAAAATACAAATAATTCAGGCCTTCATAATTCTTCTTGAACAAACCCCTCAACTTCAGCAGTGTTTGGTTATAGGCATCTTTGTCTTACCACTGTTATTCAAAGGATCACAAACAATAAAGGTTTAAGACAAAGGATTGAAAGTGAAAATGTGATCAGAATTCATATTCAACTAACCGGGTTTTTTGGGAATGTGCATAAATGGTACATTCAAGGCAAAATTCTTGTAGTGAATGTGTTAGATCTAGAGTTCCCCAAGAAAAAGCATAAAAAAATTGCGATACCAAATCTTTACTCCTTTGTTGCACCTACAAAACAAGAAAACTCAATAGTTAAATAAATGAGAGAATCTTCTTTTTCAAGATCTTAAAGAAGATAAGCTTGGTTACCTAGATATGAGATACAAAGACGATGAAAAATTTTCGACAGCATAACGATGCTACCACAACAAAACAAAAAAATTACCATGAACCTATTCAAAGAAACACACTCCCAAAAATATTTCATAACCACATGTTCTTAATAGAACTATGAGAATTCTCAAAAAATGAATATTCAAGAACACATATATCAATAAGCAAATTTAGCTCACAATGTACTTCAAATCTCAAAAGTTGTCACAAAAACTACCATAGTGCATGAATAACCTACAAACTACCATATTGCAACCCACAAACTCAAGCACCTTGAATCAAATCTTAACTACAAATAAATAGTACACATGAGTCATAAACGGGTGTTACAGTCTAATCCAATATGGTCCAAAGAGAAATAAGCATACTATAACTTCTCAAACAGGAATTTCCATATCATTAGAGTCACTTGAAAACACTTAGAAATTGTGCTTAAAACTACAAGCATTCAAAAATGCACTTACCAGGAACAATTTTTACGTGAACCCCTTGTTGTTGCAAGAAATTCATCTCCTCCCCACCCCTTCCAAACACCTAAAAAACATGCAAACAACACCATTAAAAGTATAGGATAGAATGAACCTGGCGGCATGTACAGCGGAGACACGTGAACAACGATAATGCCTTCTATGTCTCTTCCAAAGGTGTCTTAAATATTGAAGAAGAAACAACAAAAGATGACATTATTTTAGTAATCTTTCTTTCTCAGCTCATACACAAGAAGAAAAAATAGGAAATAGCCAATTTAAACATATTCTTCCAAGAAAAACAGATAGATCTCAAGAGTTGATATCAATAGATGAGAGAATCGTCTTTTTCAAGATCTTGAAGAAGAGAAGATTGGTTACCTAGATATGAGATACGAAGACGATGAAAAATTTTTGGCAGCATAACGATGCTACCACAACAAAACCAAAAATTTATCTTCAACCCATTCAAAGAAACACACTCCCAAAAATATTTCACAACCACATGTTCTCAACAAAACTATCAGAATTCCCAAAAAATGAGTATTCAAGAACACATATATCAATAAGAAAATTTAGCTCACAATGTACTTCAAATGTTAAAAGTTGTCACAAAAACTACCATAGTTCATGAATAACCCACAAACTATCATAGTGCAACCCACAAACTCAAGCACCTTGAATCAAATCTAAACTACAAATAAATAGTATCCATGAGTCATAAACGGGTGTTACATTCTAATCCAATATGGTCCAAAGAGAAATAAGCACACTATAATTTCTCAAACTTGAATTTCCATATCATTAGAGTAACTTGAAAACACTTGGAAATTGTGCTTAAGACTGCAAGCATTCAAAAATGCACTTACCAGGAACAACATTTACGTGAATCCCTTGTTGTTGCAAGAAATTCATCTCCTCCCAACTCCTTCCAAACACCTAAAAAACACACAAACAACACCATTAAAAGTATAGGGTAGAAAAATTCATAGGCCTACTAGATACACCATTAAAATGCAACTTCTCATATATGTAAAACAATTGCATTTTAGGAGCTCATATTTTATCACACTATCATAAAAAACAAAGGAGTTCTTATATATTTATTCATCTAAAAACTTCTTTACAACCCATCAAATTAATGTTTAAGTCGAATTAGGAAATGTGCTAGAAACAAGTTCTCTCTCCTTTAATTAGCCTAAAAATTGCATCATATCAAAATGTTTGATTGCCCAACATAAAGCAAAAAGAAATTATTCGAAAATGACACAATAAAGCTGCTAATATAAAGTGTTCAGTCAAAACTTTATGCATATGTATATTACTATTCAAACTCAACAATCAATGTCCTCTAACATGCTAAAGACTTGTCTCTAAAGAGAGAATAATAAGCGTTAATAATCACTACTCAACTCTTTTAATACATAGTAACAAAACAATATCAATTTGAAACTCGAAAAATTAAAGCACATTCATAGATATATACACACATCCACGCATGTATATATTAGGCGTAGAAATCTTATGAATCCCCAACGTATATACCAAGTTTGAGATTGAAATTGCCCAAACTCCATAGTCCAAATTATTAGCTAGTGAGTCACTTAAGTTTGAGTTTATTCATTTTTATAAGTCTACTCCACTCCAAATTCACAGTGAATATTTCATCATTAAAAGAATTAACAGATCTAAAAGTTAGTATCCATACAAAACATGCACAAACACACATACATTTCCTTTCAAAAAACAAAATAAAAACATTTCAGAAGAAAACAAAAGAAACAAGAAAATGAGTAAAACCTTCAATTCGTGGAAACAGAAATAGTGATGTTGGATCAAGTGCGGCTGTTCAACAGGCAAGGAAGATTGTAACTTACACCTAAGACAAGAACTGAAAGAGGATAGATATAAGCCACACGACACTGCAAAACACCAAAAGCACGGAAAGTTCTTCTGCTTGCTCGGCATGGCAACCAGGTGAATTTCTTCATCTCCAACACACACAATTGTGGTCTATAAGTTCGGAAAAGAAAATCAGAATCGAAATTACAATCTAACTTCATTTAATACAGTCTCACTTTCATAAGTCTACTCCACCCCAAATTGACAGTAAATTTTTTCATGACTAAAAGAATTAATAGAGCTGAAAATCAGTATCCATCAGTATCCATACCAAACATGCACAAACACACATACATTTCCTCTCAGAAAACAAAACAAAAATGTTTCAGAGGAAGCGAAAAGAATAAAAAAAATGAGTAAAACCTTCAATTCGTGGAAACAGAAGTAGTGAAGCTAGATCAAGTGCGGCTATTCAACAGGAAAGGAAGATTGTAGCTTACACCTAAGAGAAAATGAAGAAATTGTCTGAAGAACTGAAAGAGGAGGACATCTCTCACTAGGCGGTGATATACAGTAGATTCTAATCTCGTTGTTCGAAAACTAAAATTTTGGTCCATTGCCGAAATAGCATCAAGTTCCCCAAGATAGACGTCACCATGAAACACCGCTGATTTGAACCCTAAACGGCTCATTTGGAACAAATTATGGAAAATGTGGAAATAAAATCAAAAGAAGAAGAGAAAGAGGGGGAGAAAAATAGAGGTGGATCTTGATGAACGTAGGTGGATCTGCACGACAAATAGAGGCGGGTCGACGAACAGAGGCCAGATCTACCAGGTTGTTGGCCGAGTTGTGAGTTTCGCATGGAAGGAAGAAATGAGTCACGTTTTGGAAGGGTTTCGCATGGGTTGTGGGTGAATGGAAGTCTGGGAATGAAAGGAAAAAGAAAATGAGGGGAGAATGAAGCAGGAAATGAAAAAAATGGGAGGGGATGAAGGGATAGTTTTTTTTTAAAAAAAAAAAAGCGAATCTTTAATGTCGGTTTTAAACCGACATTAAAGGTATACCTACAATGTCAGTTTAAAATTGACATTAAAGATCCGCTTTTTTTTAAAAAAAAAAAATAAAATCGACATTATACATCCGGTTTTACTTTTTTTAACCGACATTAAAGCCCAAAATTCTTGTAGTGGTTAAACTTACAAGAATTACTAAGTTGTTAGTAAAGATCTTGACTGAAAACGATAACTAAACGATTATAGGAATAAGAGTTATTCCAGGTATAGTATTTAGTCAAATTTGTTTGTTTTAGTGAAGGAATATGTGACTGCCCCTTGGTAGCACATATTCTGACTCATTAAAGTATCGTTGCAAATAAATAATGGTTATAGGTACATTATTACTTTTTTCTAAAACTTGATCTTGTATTTAGTTACAATTTGCTAATTAGAATTTGTTTGAATCAGCATGTCGAATTTCTCTAGAATACTCACTTCTGATGTACATAACTGTAAAATCAAAGCGACAAACAAATTACTAGCAGTTGATTACACCAAAAGAGTTTTAACTGAGGATTGTCCTCTATCTCCCAACTTATCTGAAACTATGAATTATGTAGATGAGAATGCACAAATCGAACAACAAGACAAATATGATTTACTTGTTATAGAAGCATGTTTAGTGGAAAATGATAAAATCTGGATAATTGATTCAGGTGCCGCTAATTATGTATGTACTATCTCACAAGAAACAAGTTCCTGGAGACCTGTCAGAAGGTGAAACAGTCTTTAAGGTATGGACCGGGGAGATTGTTTTAGCCAAAGCAATAAGAGATATGAAGTTATTTATAGGAGATAAGTATATTTATTTGAAAAATGTATATTATATTCCTTCTATGAAAAGAAATCTAATATCTGTCTCTTGTTTGCTAGAACAAAATCATAAAGTTTATTTCGAAAATGGTGAAGTGTTCATCAATATGGGAAATAAAAAGATTTGCTCTACAAAATTAGAAAATAATTTGTACATGTTAAAACTAACTGAGGTCAAAGCTGTTTTGAACATAGAGATGTTTAAAACTGATGGGACTCATAAGAAGGGGAAGATTTCTCCAAATGCATATCTTTGGCACTTGAGACTGGGTCACATAAATCTCAACAGGATTGAGAGATTGGTTAAGAACGGTCTTCTAAATAAATTAGAAGACAGTTTATTACCACCTTGTGAGTTCTGTCTCGAAGGTAAAATGACAAAAAGATCTTTTTCTGGAAAAGGTCTTAGAGCCAAAGAACCCCTAGATCTGATTCACTCAGACCTTTGTGGGCCTCTAAATGTTAGAGCGAGAGGAGAGTATGAATATTTCATCAATTTTATAGATGATTATTCTAGGTATGGGCATATTTACCTAATGCACTAAAAGTCTGAAACTTTTGAAAAGTTCAAAGAGTATAAGGCTGAGGTTGAGAACCAATTAGGTAAAAAGATTAAAACACTTCGATCGAATCGAGGTAGTGAGTATATGGACATAGAATTCTAGAACTATTTGATAGAACATGGAATTCAGTCTCAACTCACAGCCCATGGCACACATTAGCAGAACGGTATGGCAGAAAAGAGAAACAGAACCTTGTTAAACATGGTTCATTCCATGATGAATTACGCACAGTTACCAAATTCATTTTGGGGACACGCAGTTGGGACTGTGGTGTATATTTTGAACATAGTTCTCTCGAACAGTGTTTCTAAAAAACCTTATGAGCTCTGAAGACGACGTAAAGAAAATTTATATCATTGTAGGATTTGGGGTTGTCCACCATATGTGTTGGTGCAAAATCCTAAAAAGCTAGAACAACGTTCAAAAGTATGCCCTTTTGTAGGCTACCCAAAAGAAACAAAAGGTGGTCTCTTTTATGATCCTCAGGAAGATAAAGTGTTTGTATCGACAAATGCAACCTTCCTGGAGGAAGATTATATAAAGAACCATCAACCTCACAGTAAGCTAATAATAGAAGAAATGTCCAGAGAAATGACAAATGTATCAACACGAGATGTTGATCGAGCAGGTCTATCAACAAGAGTTGTTGATGAAACTGATACTCCACATCTTTTTCAAGGCTTGAGATTGCCTCGTCGTAGTGGAAGGGTTGTGCAACAGCCTGACCAATACATGGGTTAAACTGAAACTCAACTCATCATACTATATGATGGTTTAGAGGATTCATTGTCTTTTAACTAAACAATGAACAATGTGGACAAAGACCAATGGATCAAAGCCATGGACCTTGAAATGGAATCTACGTATTTCCATTCTGTCTGGATCTTATAGATCAACCAGAAGGGGTAAAACCCATCTGTTGCAAATGGATCTACAAGAGAAAATGAGACCAAGTTGGTAAGGTATAGACCTACAAAGCTAGACTTGTGGCAAAAGGGTTTACCCAAAGAGAGGGGGTAGATTTTGAAGAAACCTTCTCTCCAATTGCCATGATAAAGTCTATTAGAATACTCTTGTCCATAGCCACATTTTATGATTATGAAATATGGCAAATGGATGTCATGACAGCTTTTTTGAATGGCTATCTTTAAGAGAGTATCTATATGTCTCAACCATAAGGGTTTATACAGCAGGGTCAAGAGCAAAAGGTTTGCAAGCTTAATCGATCCATTTATGGATTTTACAAGTTTCTAGATCCTGGAATATGAGATTTGATGTTGCGATCAAATCTTATGGCTTTGAACAAAATGTTGACAAACCCTGTGTATACAAGAAAACCGTCAACAAAACTATCGCTTTTCTGGTGTTGTATGTTGATGATATTCTACTCATTGGAAATAAGGTAGAATATCTAGCCGACGTTAAGAGATGGCTAGCTTCGCAATTCCAAATGAATGATTGGGGAGAAGCACAGTATGTTCTTGGATTCCAAATAGTTCGAAATCGCAATAACAGAACATTAGCATTATATCAAGCATCTTATATAGACAAGATGTTGTCTAGGTATAAAATGAAAAATTCCAAGAAAGGATCTTCACCTTTCAGGCATGGAATCACTTGTCTAAGGATCAAAGTCCTAAAACACCTCAAGAGGTTGAGAAGATGAATCGAATTCCATATGCATCTGCAGTTGGGAGTCTAATGTATGCAATGTTGTGTACTCATCTCGATATATGCTATGCCGTAGGAATTGTCAGTAGATTTTAGTCCAATCCTGCTCATGACCATTGGACTGTTGTTAAAAACATTCTCAAGTATCTTCGAAGAATGGGAGATTATATGCTCGTGTATGGTACTGAGGATCTGATCCTTACTAGATACACTGATTCTGACGTTCAGACTGGTATTGATTCGAGGAAATCAACTTTGGGGTTAGTATTTATTCTAAATGGAGGAGTAGTTGTTTGGAGGAGCATCAAGCAGAGTTGTATTGTTGACTCCACAATGGAAGCTGAGTATGTAGCTGCAAGTGAAGTAGCAAAAGAAACAGTATGGCTCAGAATGTTCCTGACAGATCTTAAACTAGTTCCTAATATGCACTTGCCTGTCACTCTTTATTGTGACAACAGTGGAGCAGTTGCAAATTCAAAGGAACCATGAAGCCATAAAAGGGGAAAGCATATCGAGCGGAAGTACCATCTCATCAGAGAGATTGTACACAGAGGAGACATAATCGTCACCCAAATTGCTTCCAAAGACAACCTAGCTAATCCATTTACGAAGGCCCTCTCGGCTAAAGTGTTCAAGGGTCACTTAGTAGGACTAGGTCTACAAGTTTTGTATCACTAGGGAGAATTTATGGGTATTTTAATGCCCTAGTTTATTGTACTTGTACATTTTATTCTCCCTATGTAAACTCAATATTGTATATATTTGTATATATTGATCTACTGGAGTTTTAGTCCAAGTGGGAGTATTATTGGGTTTTATGTCCTAAAACTCTCAGTTTGTAAAATGATAAACATTTTCTATAATTAATATACTTATTATTGATTTCATAAATTGTATGAAAGTCTAAATCAAACAAACTAAGACCCACGACTATTGTATGAGTACTTGAACTTTATGTGGCGGCATAAGAATATATCAGGTTCGAGTAAATAGTCAAAATGATCTATGGTACATGAATAAGGTTGGGTACCTTATTCTGGTAACACCATTGGATGCAGCCTACTCTGTAGTTGTTACAAAGAGTTGTAAAGTGCTACATATGATGTGATCCTAATTCGTACATGTTATGACATGAAGAGTGAGGGCGTCTGATGCAATAAGTTTGCAAAATATCAGAACCAAGAAATAAGTCACTCTTACTTTATAACGTTGTTTACTGTATAAGACTGACTATTTCACCTAGATGACATAGGTAACTCGATCTTAATCCTGAGCTAACTATGAACACTTATTTATTCGGGATTGCCCTTAGATTTGAATAGGTGAGGGTTGGCTCAACAGCATCGACTCAATAAGACTCCCATTTCCAGGGTAAGACCGGATAGATAGCTGGGGAAATAGAGTGCAAGACAGAGTTCACGCCTACCCGATTTAAGGATAGGAGAAATGTTGTTCTCTCAAGTACTGAATCCAGGTTTTGAACAAGAGGTCTCACCTTCTCACTAGGCTGAGAGAGTTTGGTTTAGTGATTAGATCACAAACCAGTTGTTCATTAGAAGATTAATAGGAACTTAATTAAGGAATAAGATGTAATCTCAAGGGTAAAATAGATATTTGACCCAGGCATTATTACGAATAACATGTGAAGGGTCGACTGGCTGATTATGGTTAAATCATGTAGACTATATATATGTACAGTGAGGGGAGAGAACCTATGGGCTTTAGTGGAATGACCCATTAGTTAACGAATGAGGATTAATCTGGTCTAATGAGTGTAGCCAATTAATCTCGGATCGTTGGAACCCATAATTTGTAGGTCCGTGAGGTCCCCCAACTAGCTCGTAACGGACTAGCTCTAGAATAACGTAAGTTAATTTAAATCATTCAAATTAGAATTAACGGAATATGAAATATAATTACATGTTTAATTTGAGAATTAAACGGAATAGGAGAATTTATATATTTAAATATGATTTAAATATATAAAGATGGATATGTGTTAAAATTAATTTAATATTTGATATTAAATTAATTAAATTTTATTTAATAATTAATTTATGAAATTAATTAAAATTTTCATTTTTTAAAATCAAAATAGATTTTATAAAATAAAATTTAGACTTTTGGAGAAAAAATTGAAAAATGGGAAAAAAAAGCAAAACACAAATGGAAAAATTGGATTTTCCATTATCCATCTCCTAAGTTGCTCACACAAAAGCTTTCTTCTTTGCCTTGTCTTCTCTAAGCACAAGCTGAAACTCATGCAAGTCTCTCCTTTGCATGTTGATCTTCACTATAATGAAGAGATTGGAGTGAAAATCTGGCATGTAATGTATAGAGAATTTTAGAGAAAAATCAGGTTGAAGAAAGGGTTCTTCAACAAGATTACTGTAGTGAGCATTTCTCCTTCACTCCTTGATTCAAGTTTGTTTTGAGTCCCACAACTCAATCTAGAGCACCAAGAGAATAGTGGGGAAGATCTTGAGGTGGTATGCCACAAGATTTAGAGAAGATAGCAGCTGGAGAATGAGTTTTGAGGAAGTTTTACAAGAGATATGTCTTGAAACTCACTTGTTTTTCTACAAGACCATGCTTTATATTTTGCCAAAATTTTTGTGCTTCCACTGTTGCTGATACAATTCTATAAGTCCCATGTTCTATCATATAGTTCTGGAATTGGAGGTCCATATACTCTCCACCACAATCAGATCGTAGTGTTTTTATCTTCTTACCTAACAAGTTTTCAACTTCAGCCTTATACACCTTGAACTTGTCAAGGGCTTCATACTTCCGTTGCATTAGGTAGAGATACTCGTACATTGAATAATCATCTATAAAAAAGATGAAATAGTCATGCCAACCTCGAACCCTAAAACTCATCAGACCACAGAGGTCAGAATTAACAATCTTCAAGGCTTCCTTGGCTCTGTAACCTTTTACAGTACAAGGTCGTTTGATCATCTTGTCTTCGAGGCATAATTCGCACACCGGCAATGAGTTTTCTTCTAAACTCTTTAGAAGTCCATTTTTCACCAACTGCTCAATCCTATTGAGGTTGATGTGACCTAACTTTAGATGCTAAAGATGGGCATTTTCTTTAAGAGAAACCTTTGGTCTTTTAGCTATTGTTGTCGTACTGAACATTTCAGTATTAAATAAGGCTTTTATGACTAATGACCTTAGTACATAGAAGTTACTTTCCATTGAACCAAAACTAATCTCCATCTCATTCTCGAAAATAAACACTTTATTCTCAGAAAAGGAGACGGTATAACCTTGTTCAATGAGACAATAAATCGAGATTAAGTTCCTCTTGATATAAGGAACTACGAAAACATTATGTAGTAACAGATAACGTTTCTTGTCCAAAAATAACTTCAGCCTGCCTACAGCAACAACTGAAAGAACCTCACTAGTACTGATTCTAAGAGTCATCTCTAAGACCAATCAGATTTACTGTCTTAAGACATCCGTCTTTTTGGAGAGTAGTGGGATCAGTATCAGAACCTAAATAAGCTCCATGTTCCATGCCAGAGAACACTTCTCTTCTATGAACTTTAACAGAGTTAGCAACATTTTCAGTCTCTTCCTAGAGTTTAACTTGGGAACTGACACTACTGGTTTTGTCATCCATCTCTTTGTGCTCGAAAAGTGAGAACTGGCATTCAAACAATTCTTGCAATGAGTCCATGATCTTGCATGCAATGACCATGTTCTCAACTCTTTTGGCCAAAACATCACGTATGCTAGCCAAAATGTGAAGTCGGGTCAGTAAATTAGCCTTCATTCACACCTCATATGCATTACGAACACTTCGCAGTGCATCAAGGGTCAGGACTTGAGGAAATTCCTCAACCATGACAAATTCGAGTTCGTTTGCCACAAAATACGTTTTACAAGACTCTTTCCACTGTATATAATCGGTCAAATTAGAGGCATTACATGGAAATACAAACATGTTGCTGAAAACAAAAACACATTGATCTATGTTAGGTTTTAAGCAAATACCCATTGAAAAACATACAACATCCAATAAGGTTTAGAAAAACTAACATGAACCCCGTGTGATACCTAGTTTCGCAATGACGCTTCAAAGGTTTAGGACAAAAGCCATCGAAGGGAGGTCAATTATCCCTCCTCTGAATTGAGAAATTTTCAATCAACCATTAATACTAGAACAACTCTTGTTCCTATAAGCCATTATTGATTTGGACAAGAAATCATTAACTTACTTAACAATTTCCCATAAGTGTGACCCGCCATTTTAGGTCTTAGAGTTTCGCCCCAAGCAGTCAATCTGAAGAGAAAAAATCTGATTGGGGCAAAAACTAAAACGACCCTATCAATTACCGGAGTTCACCTTGATCTTTGCACAAAACCCATCCGAAGGGGGACGGTCCCAGGGCGCCACGAGGGAGTACATAAAGATCTCACGATGCGAACCAATGACAGAGATCGTAGGACGTGTTGACACACACCATTCACCCATTTACTATAAACACTCTCTCTGTCCACCTTGATATTGACTCATGCAAACACCATCCGAAGGGAGAAACGTGAGTGGAATCATTGACATATCAGATACATCTCTTCCTCCCACTGAGTATTTTATGACCTAGGGTTTAATTTACTTAGAAAAAACAAGGCTAAGAAACAAGGCTAAGAATTTTAACTAGTCACTTTTTAGGTTTGCCCGAGAGTAACTTTTACCTTGGATAGTTGAAACAACTTTTGATCATCATCCATTAAACTCTTTAATGGAGTCTTTGACCAACTGTTGTATGCTTGCAGAAAATCTATCTAATTCACCTTTCCAGATAGGTTTCCAGGTAGGGGTATTCCGTTTCCATCACCTTAAGTACTCCAGCCTAGACATAACCCGCCTTAGACAAAAGGTCCTTTATAGATAGATTTAATATAATTTTAATCTTTTATGCCAATCAATTGAATCTTACTAAATCGATTTAAAAGATTAAACTAGGTTGCTAATCCCATTAGAACCTTGAATTTAGGTCTATCTCAATCCAATTTTAAAACCCTTTTAAAATATGAGTTCACCCTAAGTTCGCATGCAACTCTTTCTTATCAATTTTAATTCTAATTTCTATTATAAATCTTATAACAGAAACAACCAAAACCATTCACAATGCAAAGCAAACATATACAAGGCATTCATAACTCTTATAAACAGCCTAAGTGTCATACTCCATGCATTGTTCATTCATTGTTACCTTTTATATAACTCTTACACAAACAAGGAACGAACCAAGCAAAACATGCTTCTATTCACCTTTATACTATAACGCTTATAATATAAAGACGATGCATGAAAATGCTTACTGCATGAAAAAATATAACTCTTATATTTCCATGATGCATGCACATGCTCTCTTGTAATTTCTTCATGCCATATTATAACACTTATAATACATGATGCATGAATAATTGCACAACCTAATGTGGGTTTTAAATCTATATGTCATACACTATGCCATATAAACCACATACATCTCATGTATTATAAACAAAATATTGATGATTTGGGAAAAATTGCCTCAAATCCTCAAAAACTAAAGCTAACTATTACAAAAACAAAGAGTCTCCGATTCAAACAGGTGAACCGGGTCTTGAACCATCCAGTTAAAGCCCATGTCTCCACTGATCGTGTACCAAAACCCAAGCGATCGTCTACACGAAAGAATACACGCTTTACTCAATCATTTATCTATACTTACAGAGATAAACGATCGTTTAGCAACGATCGTGTACCTTTTCTATGCAATGAAGCACGACGTACGCGATCGTGCTGCGCGCCATGCCTAACGCAATTTCTAAACGATCGTCTAAACAACAACGATGCAGTGAAGCACTATCATCTAAACGATCGCTGAGCGAGCGCCTTCGTATCGTACACCGCATGATCATGTAGTCAGTGACTGTATAATGAGCATGCTAACTACACGATCATTTAGTGCGCGCGTTTTTTTCTAAACGATGAACATCGAATGCTTCCACTCAATTTTTTACCTCTGGTGTCTACGCAATAGAGAAAACAATTTACCCCATCATTTAGCATTAGTTAAACGATCGTTTAGTAAATACTACAAAATCGCACAGAAAAATCTACATGATTGTTTAGCTAAATCCCAACGATCATTTACCTGATGCTATATGACACGACCAACTCTTGATCTTCTTCTTCACTGAGAACTGCATCTCCATGCTTCGAGACTTCATCACGAACAACTCGATTAACTCAAACACTTTGAATTAAAGACTCGATTGCATGTTAATTATGCATAAAAACACAGGGGTCCTTACAAATTAACACTTTGTAATTTAAAGAAAGCTTTAAACAGAGGCAATTAACCTATAAACATTCATCAACGCCATCCAAAATTTCATTTAACACTTAAACGCAAATGCAAAAAACCCACCATGACTATAAAAGAAGTTCAAAATAGAAGTGAAATTTGGAATATAAGAACAACCTGGCTCTGATACCAATTGAAGGAAATCAGACATGAGGATTTCCATGAGCTGGGGAATGATCGTTTCAAATTCCAGTCGTATTTGAACAACAACAATCACAGTACACAAACGAAAACTAATTGGTCATGCACAAAACGAAATTACAACATGCTTTACATAAGATCAAGGGATAGAATTATACATACCTTTGAAGACGCATCTTCAAACACCATCGATCACGAACGCTCGAACAATCATCAAGACTACAACTAACGGACGCTCAAACTCAGCGATCTCCAAGATCACGATTAATCAACAACCACCACACGAACATCGCGAACTGAACGAACTGCCTCCAACAACCTCAAACTATGTCAAGTTGAGGATGACACTACCACAATGGCTACCTTGGTATTCTCAGTGTGAGAATCCAGAAGTGTGAGCACTGTGTGGACTTGGTTAGAGGAAGAGACCAGAGGAAGAACAATCGTGTAAACGATTGAGAAAGTGGGAGGACGAGGTCTATCGCATAGACGATGCCCAATCGTTTAACAAATGCTATGTGATCGTTTAGCAAAAGCTTCGCGATTGTTTAGCTAAAGGGCAGCTGAGTGAACTATCGTGTAGTGTCACTCCATGATCGTCTAGTGTCTCTTCAGCTATCGCTTAGTTAATTTAATCCACTTGACAACCAACCGTGAGAAATTTTTCAAGAATAGAAAGTGGGAGGACAAGGTCTATCTACTTACCCCTGCTTTAGGGAATAAGTGAATTTCATCTTGTATAACTGAGTTTCCAGCTCCTAAATCAGACAAGTCCCCAAAAAGGTAGGCCTGTTGAGTTGGAAATCTGGCTACTCTCACCCACACTAATCAAAGGACCGCCCTCAAAGGCAAGATTTCCCAAAACACTCAAGATTGGGGTCATGTCACCTATGGTCGTTTAGGTGAGATGTAAGACTCCAGTATCAACGATGTTATATACAAAAACTAATCATCTTATGCTCTGGTCTTATACAAGCTCTTTGCATAAGACACCTCCGCTCGCATGTCTCTACATTAATGGTTAGGATCTATCATCTATAGTAGTTCAAACCACTTGCAAACCTCTACAAAGCGGGTCGTATCCGTAGTATCACCAGAATTAGGAATCCCTCCTTAATCCTTATACTACAGACCTATTTAGTTTATTACTTAGGGCATGATTTACTTGTATATCTCATATACATGCTTAAGTATTCATAAAATAACCATGGAGCTTTGTTTATTGGATATGAGTAAATGTCAGATAAAATAAATCTTATTTTATTCACAACAATATGTAAAGATTACAACCTACGAGACTCCGGGAGAATTAGGACACCAATCCCAACAATTAAATATTTGAATATAATTCAAATACTAATTTCATGGATGAGATTCATATGATTAAATTTAATATAAATGTCATTTATATTAAATAAAATGAATTATTGAGAGTTTTAAAACTATAGATTATATTATATTCGATATAATGTAAACTATAGGCTATGTGTTATATTGATATAACATATAGTTATATATATATGTATAATAAGTTAGTTATTTTATATTATTTATATATATATATATATATATATATATATATATATTACTTGTTAATTAAATTAATTTTAATTTAAAGGGAGGGATTTACAACTCCACTCTTCTTAATTCTCTCAGAAAAGTTGTGGTAGTGGGAGGTTTTGGTTTTACATTATTTATCTTCTTCACATAAGATAAAACAGAGATGTTTATGTATTTGTGATTTTCCCTGAAATATTCTCCCAAATAGAATTCCCTTCCTCTCAAATCTTCCCCCTCTCCCAAAAGTTAACAGAGCCCACAACTTCGGTTAATTTCTAACATCTAAGAAGATCTGATAACTGGTAGAAATACAAGTTATTATAGATCAAATAAGTAAAACAATGAGAGAATGCAATGGTAAGATAAGCAATATCATGACCGAAAGCGCTAAACTGAAGGGAATTGCGATCGCAAGTGCCCATCGCATAAAAATAGTTAATTTACTTATTTTGAGAAATGTAGTACTAATATTTGTGTGTAGCATGATCGCATAACTTGTGTACAATCTTAGGAAATGTTAGCTAAACCCCTTCTCAACCTCTTCATCGTATACTCATTGTAACTCTACGCTTTCATCACTTTGCGTTTAACTCCATCGCATAGGAAAAATCTTACTCAAACACTACCCACTTCATTTATTTATCATCGCAATAGAATCGAAGTCTGTCGCATATTTACTTAGTAGTCCCTATGTTCGACCCTGGACTTACCAGGAAACCTAAGAAGGCTTATATTTGGGTCTTGTTAGGAAAATGCATGTTCACCACATAACATATCACCGCAAACTCACATCATAACGCATCACAATTTACACATCAAGAACACAAGAGGCTTACTTGTGGCAGTGTCCACTTTGGGATTGTTGTAATTTTTGTTCGAGGAGATTTGAACTGGTCATGATCGAATCGAGGAGGAATTCATGAAGAATCAATTCTTCAAGGGTACGTGTTATTTCTAACCTTAATTCTCCTTTAGATGCATGTTGTAAAATTCTATAGAATGCATAACTGCGTTTCTCTGTAATTTACTTTTTTGTGAAATTGAAAGTGGGAATGATCCTGCTTCTGCATCGGACCTCACAGTCCTTCAATTGGTAACAGAGTGGTGGTTTTTCGTTCCAATTTTTAATTTTCCAGAATTAAATGTCAGTTTATGGTGGGATTTGCATTAATGTACTGTTGTTCATGTTGATGAATTAATGATTTGCAATTATTGATGTTTCGGGATTGAACTATGTAGATTTTATTGCTTTATTTTTCAAATTGGTTTATAAGGGCCCTTTGTTTTTGGGCATTAATTAAGCAATTTATTATGTAATTCTTTCTATTTGTGAGTTTTCCGTCGACGTTCTGGAGAAAATGAGACCCAAATCTAAGAAAAATTGGAGCAATTCGCATCTGTATAGTAGGCGACAGTACATCAGCATTACAATGTTGTGCCCTAACGTTACAACGCTGTAAAGAAATGAACGAAGATTTTTTCCGTAGCGTTGCAATGATAGGTCATAGCATTGCAATGCTTCGAGAAGGAAAAAATGATGTGGTTCGCAAGTGGTTCTATTCATGGTTCGACCGGTTCGCATCCCATTCGTTTAGTTCAAGCGGTTCGCGAGAACTATATATGATTTTCTTGTCAGGTTCAAGCAATTATGAAGCTGTTTTTTTTTTTTTTTTTTTTTGCAATAGTTAGTTTTTTAGTTAATTAAATTAATATAAATGTTATATTAATGCAATTAATTATTTAATAATCCAATCTCGGTCCATATATTGTTCTTTAAATTATACATTTGATATATGGTTTATTTTCACTTAATATATATCATAATGTATGCTATATAGAAAATCCCACCATTGGTTATGCATTTAATCATACATCATGAATAATATAAATGTTATAATATAGTTGCATAATTTAATTTTATAGCATACTTATGCATCATATAATATAAATGTTATAATATATGTTTGCATGCATTAATGACATTATCATGCATCCTTATATTATTATTTTTATAATATATAGTTAGAATGTATGGATGAATGTCATTATGAATTTCAGTATTTTAGTATATAATGTATGTTAAGTAATGAAATGGTAATTACATGAAGCATGTCATTACTTTAGATAACTTTATAATTGTTATAACTTTTCCTAAGTATGATATCAAATGCAATGAATGGTTTAATTTGTTTCATTTATTTTATAATCCTTATAATCAAAGGAACTTAGAAATTAAATCAATAATTCAGAATTGCATGCAAACTTAGGTTAAAATTATTTTTTAAAATAGTTTAAAATATGATTCACATAGACCTAAGATCACAATATTTCTAATATGATTAGAAATTAGTTTAATCTTTTTAATCAGTTTAATAAGATTAAAGTGGTTTTAATAAAAGGTTAAAATTGTAGCAAATGTATCTATAAGGGACCTTTGTCTAAAACTAGTTCTGTCTAGGCTAGGGTATTTAAGTTGACGAAAACGGAACACCCCTACCTAGGAACTGAACTAGAAGGTGAATTAGATAAATTACTACAAGCATGCAATTGTTGACTAAAGTTTGTGAAAATGTTTAACGAACATTAATCAAAATAGTTTGACTAGCCAAAGTAAATGTTAATTTTGGGCAAACTTAAACAATCACTTAGTAAAACAATTAGCTATATTTTTCAAAGTTAAATTAACCCTAGATAAATACTCAATGGGAGGAAAATGGGGTATATGATACTTCATTTTTCCTGTTCACGTTTCTCCCTCATAGTTCACATCGTGAGACTTATACTCGACCTCAAGGCACCTTAGCTTGTGTCCCATACGAGTAATGTTTGTATAGGTCAATACCAAAGTGAATGGAGAGAGTATTTATAGTAAATGGGAGTGGGACATGTGTCAACACATCCCACGATCTCTCTCATTAGTTTGTAGTGAATTTTCATGCTCGGCCTCGAGGCACCTTTGCTTGTATCTCCCTACGGATTGCATTTGCATGACTTTTTACTCAAACTTCAGAAATGGATAGGTTTGCCTTAGTTTTTGCCCTAATTGGTTTTTCCCTTTGGTTGGCTCATTGGGGCGGAACTCTAGAATTTAAAATGAGAGGTTAGGCTTACAAGAAAATGTTAAGCTAGTTAACAATTTCTGGACCGAACAATGGTGACTAATATTTTCAGGAACAAAGAGTTTTTTTGTATATTGGTTCAGGTGGGCTCATTTTAGTGAAGAGGTATCTGATCCCCCTACAGTGCTTTTATCCCGCCTTACTAAAACATCATTGCAAAATAGATGTCACATAGGGTGCATTCAATTACTTTGTCAAATCTGATTGGTTTTTCCAAAATGGGTAATGCATCGATTACTAATATAAATAAATTGTATGTTTCAACATTTTTTTCAATATGAATTATGTAACATTAAATATGCTTGCTACCGACAAATTAACTAGTGATAATTACATCACCTAGAATAACACAATTAATATAGTTTTGATCATCGATGACTTAAGATTTTTCCTAGTGGAGGAATGTCCTCCAGTCTCAGTTCAAAATGCCACTCGAAACGTTCGAGAGGCATACGAGCGTTGAGTATGGACAAATGAAAAAGCCCAAGCGTATATCTTGGCAAGCTTTTCTGCAGTCTTAGCCAAGAAGCATAAGTCTATGCTCACTGCCCATAAGATCATGGAGTCCCTACGGGAGAATGTTCAGACAATCGTCTGCTTAACTCAGGCATGACACTCTTAAATATTCTTCAATGCACGTATACAAGAGGAGACCTTTGTTCGAGAACACGTTCTTAACATGATGGTCCGCTTTAATATAGCTAAGATGAATGGGTCTATCATTGATAAGGCCAGTCAGATTAGCTTCATCCTGGTAAATTTACCTGAAAGTTTCCTACAGTTCTGTAGCAATGCTGTTATGAATAGGATTAACTACAACTTAGTTTCCTACAGTTCTGTAGCAATGCTGTTATGAACAGGATTAACTACAACTTGACCACTTTGCTCAATGAGCTGCAGACTTTCCAATTCTTGATGAAAGTCAAAGAATAGAAGGGTGAGGCAAATGTTGCCTCGTCCTCTAAAAATTTCTTCAGAGGTTTGACCTTTGGAACTAAGTTTGTGTCTTCCTCTTCTGGCACCAAAAAGTGGAAGAAGAAAAAATGTGGAAATGGGAAATCTAACCCACCAGTTGCTACCCAAAATGGCAAGAAGGCCAAGGTTGCAAAGGGAATTTGTTTCCATTGCAACTAAGAGAGACATTGGAAGAGAAATTGCCCCAAATACTTGGAAAAAAAGAAGAAGACCAAGCAAGGTAAATACGATTTACTTGTATTGGAAACTTTTTTAGTGAAGAATGATTATTCAACCTTGATAATAGATTCAAGCGCCACTAACCACTTTTGTTCTTCATTTCAGGGAATTGATTCCTGTTGGTAGTTGGCACCTGGTAAGATGACGATGTGTGTAGGAACTAGGCACGTTGTCTCTGTGAGGGCAATGAGAGGTCTCCGGCTTACTTTACGGAAAAATTATATTTTATTAAAAAATATATTTGTAGTTCCTGATTTAAAGAGGAACTTAATTTCTGTAAAATTTTTACTTAAACAAAATTATACATTACTTTTTATTGTAAATAAAGTGTTTATTTACAAAAATGGTAACAATATTTGTTCTGCTAAGCTGGAAGATAATCTTTTTGTGCTAAGGCCATTAGCAACAAAAGCTCTCCTAAATACTGAACTGTTTAAAACTGAAGTAACTCATAATAAAAGACGGAAAATTTCTCCAAAACAAAATGTCCATCTTTGGTACCTAAGAATAGGACACATAAATCTCACTGGTCAAGAATCGACTTCTAAGTGAGTTAGAAAAAAATTCTTTACCCGTATGTGAGTCATGCCTTGAAGGCAAAATAACTAAAAGATTTTTTACTGGAAAAGGTCATAGGCTAAAGAACCCTTAGAACTTGTACATTCAGACCTCTGTGATCCGATGAATATTAAGGTAAGAGGAGGGTTTGAATATTTCATCACTTTTATTGATGATTATTCTAGATATGGGTTGTTTGTTTAATGCAACATAAGTCTGAATCCTTTGAAAATTTCAAGAAGTACAAGGCTGAAGTTGAAAATGTATTAAATAAAACAATTAAAACATTTCGATTTGATCGAGATGGAGATTATATGGATCTAAAATTCTAAGACTATTTGATAGAACATGGAATTGTATCCCAACTCTCAGCACCTAGTACACCTTGGCAGAATAGTGTATAAGAAAGGAGAAATCGAACCCTGTTGGACATGGTTTCGTCTATGATGAGTTATGCTTCTTTACCTATCTCGTTTTGGGGTTATGCAGTACCGACTACAACTTACATTTTAAACTGTGTTTCATCCAAAAGTGTTATTAGAACACCTTTGGAATTATGGAATGGTCATAAAGATAGTTTACGTCATTTCAGGATCTGGGGTTGCCCGACACATGTGCTTGAGACAAATCCTTAGAATCGTTCAAAATTATGCTTATTTGTAGGTTACACTAAAGGAATGAGAGGTGTTTACTTCTAAGATCCTAAACATAATAAATTGTTTGTGTCGAAAAATACTACCTTTTTAGAAGAGGACCACATAAGGCAGCATAAACCCCATAGTAAGATAGTGTTAAATGAATTTTCTAGTGAAACTACTGAAGCTTCAATAAGAGTTGTTGAGAAGCAAAATACCTCAATAAGAGTTGTAGAAGTTGATTCATCTAGTAGGTAAAATCCACCTCAAACGTTGAGGGAGTCTCGACGTAGTGGGAAGGTTGCAAGCCTGCCTATTCATTACATGGGTTTAACAGAAACTCTAGCTATTGTGGCTGACAAAGATGTTGAGGATCCATTGTCTTACAAGAAGGCAATGGAGGATGTTGACAAAGATGAATGGATCAAAGCTATGGATCTCAAAATGGAGTTTATGTACTTCAATTCAGTTTGGGATCTTATAGATTAACCTAATGGGGTTAAACCTATAGGTTGCAAATGGATCTACAAAAGAAAACGGGATGCTGATGGGAAGGTACAAACCTTCAAGGCTAGACTTGTGACAAAGAGTTATACCCAAGTTGAGGGACTTGACTATGAGGAGACTTTCTCACCTATAGTCATGTTGAGGTCTATTCGGATGCACCTGTCCATTGCCTCATATTATGACTATGAGATCTAGGAAATGGGTGTCAAGACTGCTTTTCTTAATGGGAATGTTGAATAGACCATATATATAGAGCAGCCTAAGGGATTCATAACCCAAGGTCAAGAGCAAAAATTTTGCAGGCTTAATCAGTCCATTTATGGATTGAAACAAGCTTCTTGATCTTGAAATATAAGATTTGGTAATTTTTGGGATTAGTGTCCTAATTCTCCCAGAGTCTCGTTGTTTTGTAAAGATACACATTGTTCAATGAATAAAATAAATGTTATTTAATTCAGGCATTTACTCATATCCAATAAATAAAGCTCTTTGGTTATCTTATGTGAACTTAAGCATGTATATGTGATATACAAGTGAATCATGCCTTAAGTGCCTAAATCGGTCTGTAGTATAAGGATAAAGGTGAGATACCTGATCCTTGTGACACTATGGATACAACCCGCTTTGTAGAGGTTTGCAAGTGTTGTAAACTACTACAGATGGTTGATTCTGACCATTCGTGTGGAGATGTGGAGTGGGGGGTGTCCTATACAAAGAGTTTGTATAAGACCTGGACCACGAGATGACTAGACTCTGTATATAACGCCGTTGATACTAGAGACTTGCATCTCACCTAAACGACCATAGGTGACACGACCTCAATCCTGAGTATTTTCTGAACTCCTACTTTTGAGGGCGGTCCTTTGATTAGTATGAGTGAGAGTGGTCAGATTGCCAACTCAACATGCCTACCTTTTTGGGGACTTTTCTGATCTAGGAGCTGGGAACTCAATCCACAATATGGAATTCACTTCTTTCCTGAAGCAGGGATAAGTAGAGAGATTGCTCCCTTAAGGGTTGGTTTCGGGGCTTGAACATAGTGGCCATAACTTCTCTTTGGAAGAAAAGACTCGGTCATAATAGGACTATGATTTATGTTTATTAGAGGGATCAGTGGTACTTAAGGAGAAAGATGTAACTACAGGGGCATAACGGTTATTGGTCCAGCTGTACTTACGAGCGATTTGTGAAGGGTTGTCACACTGTTGATTGGTTAAGATGGACACATAATATATCTGTAGTGAGGAGAGTTCAACTATCGGTCTTTAGTGGAGTGCCTGGTAGTTAACGGATGGTGGATCCCGTGACTAAAGAGTTTAGTCAGTTATTCACGTAATGTTGGAGCTTCGGATCTACAGGTCCATGAGGTCCTCTTGGTAGCTTGAATTCATGTTGAAGGATCAAGTTCTTGGTGTTGATTTGAAATGTTCAAATTGACAAGAAGTACTTAGATTATATATGATATAATCGGTATGATGTATAAGATACATCTAGTGGAGGGTTAATGTAAATGAGATTTACATTAAGTACCATGGAATAGAAAAAGAACTATGGTTTATATGTTTCATGAGATGAAATATTAAAACTATAGGTTATAAATATAGTATGATAAGTTGGTTATCATTTACATTTATAATAATAGTAATTATTAGATAATTAATATTTTTTTCTTTTAAATAACCAAATGAAGTGGGTGGTTATTGATCATGGTAACCGTGAGTTTAAAAGGAAATCGGTTTCCTAATTTTGAAAAAAAAAAAAAAAGAAAAAGAAAAGAAGTTTCACAATAGTTTTGAAAAGATTTGAGTTTTCTCTTTGGCGAAAAGAAACTCACGGAAGTCGTCAAGTAAATACAGATTAACTAAATGACGGCTGGGCTAAGTAAACGATCATGCAGATGCTAGCTAAACGATCGTGCAGTGTTTACTAAACGATCGTATAGCTTAGCTAAATGATCGTTGGCCCAAAGTAAACGATCGTGTAGAGAATGTCGAGCTAAACGATCGCATAGCTTTTGCTAGACGATCGCATACCTTTATCTAAACGACTAGTCATTGACCTATACGATAGGTCTCCGACTTCTCCCACTTGCCCAGTCGTGTACACAATCTGTCTTTCCTCCATTCGTCTGCCTCACACCAAGTCCGAACAGAGCCCACCCTCTGGATTCTCACACTGAGAATACCAAGGTCGCCTTGTTGGTGGTGTTAGACTCAACTCTACATCGTCGAGGTTTTTCGGAGGCTGTTCATGTTGCTTTGGAGAAATCTGTTCGTGTTGCAGAGAAGTTTGTGATTGAGGAGATCGTTGATGACGAGCACGAAGTGTTCGTGCTGCGTTCGTGCGGTGTTGCGATCGTGTAGATCGAGCGCTTGTGGTTGCGGTTATTCAATTAGAGTCGTGGATCTGATCGTGGAGTCGGCTCTGCATATGTGCATAGAGTTCTCTTTGTACATTTGTATTGATGTTCATGCTGTAATTTCTTTGTAATTTGCATAACCGTTTATGTTTGAAGTCGACTGTAAATGTTATGTTAATTCATGATTGTAATTTGGAATTGTCTTGTTCTGCTGCTCATGGAAATCTCAAGTGTCGATTTCCTTCAGTAATGTGATCAAACCTTATGGCTTTGATTAGAATGTTGATGAACCTTGTGTTTACAAGAGAATCATATATAGTTCAGTAGCCTTTTTTTTATGTTGTATGTAGACGATATCCTACTCATTAGGAATGATGTAGGTCTACTGACTGAAATAAAAAATTGGCTAGCGACCTAATTCCAACTAAAAGATTTGGGAGATGTGCAGTTTTTTCTGGGCATTCAGATCTTTTTAGGTCGAAAGAACAACACGTCGGCCCTATCTTAAGCATCATACATTGACAAGATGTTTGTCAAGTTTTTTATGCAGAAATCCAAGAGAAGCTTGCTTCCGTTCAGGCATGGAGTTGGTAGCCTAATGTATGCGATGTTATGCACAAGACCTAAAATCTGCTATACAATAGGGATAGTCAGGCATGGAGTTGGTAGCCTAATATATTTTTTCTAAGTAATAGTGTCCTAAGAAACCTCAAGAAGTTGAGGAAATGAGACGAATCCTCTATGCATCGGCTGTTGGTAACCTAATGTATGCGATGTTATGCACAAGACCTGACATCTGCTATACAGTGAGGATAGTCAATAGATATCAGTCTAATCCATGATTTGGTCACTGGACTGCCATTAAGAAGATCCTCAAGTATCTTTGAAGAACAAAGGACTACATGCTCTTGTATGGTTCTAAGTATTTGATCCTTATAGGATACACGGACTTTGATTTACAAACTGATAAGATTCTAGGAAATCCACATCAAGATCAGCGTCACTCTTAACGAAGAGGCAGTAGTTTGGAGGAGCACCAAGTAAGGATGCATTACTGACTCCACTATGGAGGCTGAGTACGTAGCAACTTATGAGGCTGCTAAGAAAGTTGTCTGACTCAGAAAGTTCCTGACTGATCTGGAAGTGGTTCCAAACATGTCTAAGTCCATCATTGTTTATTGTGATAATAGTGGTGTTGTAGCTAGTCTAGGGAAAGTATGGGTCTACAAGACATGTCACATCTAGTCTAGGGCAAGTGGGAGATTTTGTACTAGGCGCATATTATGCCCTAGTTTCTTGTTTTGTGTACTTTTATATTAGTATGAATATTATGATGTACACCCCACTAGCTTTAGGACAAGTGGGAGATTGTAGGGTTGATGCCTAAATCTCGTGGGTTTTGTAATTTTTAATTGTAATGTACAAATAATTTAATTATTTAATCAAATTTGAGGTATTTTATTTGACATTTAGTAGCATTAATCTACAAATCCAATAAAGTAACATCCAAGGTTCTATTTTGTAGCTTAAACATGTATGTAGAGACATACAGGTGGATCATGTTTAAGTGATAATCTAAATGGTCTATAGTAGATGAATAAGGTTGGGTATCTTATCCTGGTGACACTACGAATACAACCACTTTGTAGATGTTACAATTATTGTAAAGTTCTACAAATGATCTGATCATGATAATTCATGTAGAGACATGTGAGCGGGGGTGTTCTATATAAAAGGGCTTGTATAAAACCAGACAACGAAATGAATAGTTTCACTATATAACGCTGTTAATGATAGAGACTTATATTTCACAAGAATGACCATAGGTGACATAACCTGAATCCTGAGTGAGTTGTGAACTCCTACCTATGAAAGTGGTCCTTTGATTTGCATGGTTGAGAGTGGCCAGATCGTCGACTCAATATGCCTACCATTTTGAGGATTCGTCTAATTGGGGAGCTGGAAACATGGCTACACAAGATGAAATTCACTACTTCCTTAATGTCAGGGTAAGTAGATAAATTGCTCGCTTAAGGCCTGATTTTGGGGTGTCCTAATTCTCCTGATAGTCTCGTAGTTTGTAAACACTTTGTGAACATATTGTTATTAATAAAATAAGTGTTATTTTATAAACATTTACTCAATCCAATAAACTACGATTCGAGGTTATTTTATGTAACTTAAGTATGTATGTGGAGACATACAAGTGGATCATGCCTTAAGTAATAACCTAAATGGTCTGTAGTATAAGGATAAAGAAGGGATACCTTATCATGGTGACACCACGGATAAGACCCACTTTGAAGATGTTACAAGTGTTGTAAAGTGCTACAAATGGTCTGATCTTGACCATTCATGTGGATACATGCGAGCGAGGGTATCCTATACAAAGAATTTGTATAAGATCGGACCACGAAATGATTACTCTCTTTATATAACGCCGTGATAATTGAGACTTACATTCCACTAGAATAACCAAGTGACATAACCTTAATCCTGAGTGAGTTGGGAACTTTTGCTCATGAGGATAGTCCTTTGATTTGTATGGGTGAGAGTGGCTAGATTGCCAACTCAACAGGCCTACCATTTTGGGGATTCTTCTGATTGGGGAGTGGGAAACTCAACTACACAAGACGGAATTCACTCCTTCCCTGAAGCAAGGGTAAGTAAATAAATTGCTCCCTTAAGGGCTGATTCCGGGTCTTGAACATAGTGATCACACCCTCTCTTTGATACATTATCATTTGAGGAATTAATATAAATATGATTTATATTAAATACCATAAAATAGAAAAAGAACTATGGTTTATATGTTTCGTATAATGAAATATTAAAACTATAGGTTATAAATATAATATTATAAGTTGGTTAATGTATTTATTTATAAAATATTAATTATATGATAATTAAAAATTCTTTTTCACAATAACCGACTTTAGTGGGAGGTTATTGGAAGTTTATGATAACTGTGAGATAAAAAGGAAAATTTTTTTCCAAATCGGGAGAGAATTCATTTTGAATTTTTCACAAAAGGAATAACTATCGAAGTAAAATAGTTTTACTAAACGATAGTATCTCATAGCCTAAACGATCAATAATCGAGTTTACTATACGATAGTTATTCTTTACTACACGATCGAGTAGCAAGTCTATATGATAGGTTTCTTCTTCTACACAATCGAGTATCAAGTCTATACGATAGACTTTCTTCTTTTGTCGCATACTCGATCGTTTACTTACTTCATTCATCTATCCAAAGTCATATAGAGCCTGGATTCTCACACTGAAAATACTATCTTGTGGTGGTGTTCTTGTTCCATTTGAGGGTCGAGGATTGAGTTGAACTCGATTGTGATCGAGGTTCATCCAGTTGTCCATTGAGATCGAGTTCTGATTGTTACGTTCAAGTTCGTGCTATTGAATGAGTTACTAAACGATCGAGGGATATTTGAAGCATCGTTACGTTCGAGTTCGTGTTGTTGAACAAGTTACTAAATGATCAAGGGATACTTGAAGAAAGAGTTCTTTAAAGGTTTGCATACTCTATCCCTTGTCTGTTCAATAAGAGAAGCATGCTTGTAATTTGTTGAATATGCATAATCTGTTCTTCTAGACTGTAATTGTTTGTGTTTTTTCTCGATAAAATTTGGAACGATCTGCTTCTGCTCATTCGATCTCTGTTTTAGAGTTCCTTCAACCCTTTCTTCGCTCGAGAGTGTTTTGGTCGTAGTAGGATTATGTCTTATTGTTCATTAGAAGGATCAGTGGTACTTAAGGAATTAGATGTAACTACAAGGGCAAAACGATAATTTTGGCCCAGCTATACTTACGAGCAATTTGGGAAGGGTCATCACACTGTTGACTAGTTATATTCAATGGATACAAAAATATATCTATAGTGCGAAGAGTGCAGTTGTCGATCTTTAGTGGAATGACCGGCAGTTAATGGATGTTGAGTAATTTAATTAAAGGTGTTTAATTAATTATTCAAGTACCATTGGAGCTTTAATCTACAGGTCCATAAAGTCCCCTCTGTAGCTCAACAAGGATTATTGAGAATTAATTTTGGATAATTTGAATTGTTCAAATTATTTGAGGGATTAATTATATATGATATAATTACTATAATGTATTTGATACATTATAATATAAAGTTTATTTTGAGAGGAATTATATTTAATATGATTCTATGATTCAAATACTAATTGTATGGATGAGATTCATATAATTAAATTTAAGACAAATTTGATTCATATTAAATGCCATGAATTATTGAGAGTTCTAAAACTATAGATTATATTATATTCGATATAATGTAAACTATAAGTTATGTGTTATATTTGATATAATATATAGTTATATATATATATAAATATATATATATATATATATATATATATATATTACTTACTACTTAAATTAATTTTAATTTATTTTAAATTAAAAGGGAGGGAGTTACAATTTCTCTCCTCTTAATTCTCTCAGAAAAGTTATGGTAATGGGAGGTTTTGGTTTTACATTCTTTATCTTCTCCACAGAAGATATCACACAGGTGTCTATGTCTATGTGATTTTCCCTTAAGTATTCTCCCAAACGGAATTCTCTTCCTCTCAAATCTTCTCCCTCTCCCCAAAATTAACAAAACCCACAATTCCGGTTAATTCTCAATCCCTAAGGAGAATACAAGAAGCTCACTTGTGGTGGTGTCCACTTTGGGATTGTTATACATTTTTTTTTTAGAAGATTTGAACTTTTCATGATTAGATCGAGGAGAAATTCGTGAAGAATTGGTTCTTTAAGGGTAAGTATTATTTCTAACATTAATTCCTCTTCTAGATACATGTTGTAAAATTATGTAAAATGCGTAACTGTGTTTCTCTATAATTTACTTTTCTGTGAAATTGAAATTGGAAATGATCACGCTTTTGCTTCAGACCTTACAGTCCTTCATCATATATATCATTTTCCTCTCACTATGTATTTTCAATTGAGAGTTTATTACTTAGGTAAATTTGACTATTTTTCTGAATATAACACTTATATTGGATAGTTTAATAATGTATGGTTATCATTTATTAAACACTTTAATAAATTCTAATCATCTATTGCATGCTTGTAAAAATATTTGACTAATTCACTTTCCAGGGCGGTTCTCAAGTAGGGATATACCATTTCCATCAGGTTAAATACCCCAACCTAGTTAGAACGTTCCTTAGACAAAGGTCCTTTATAGGCAAATATTTTATAAATTTAATTTTTTTATTTTCTTAGTTTAATCCTATTAAAAGAAAACTAAAAGTTTATTTTAAATCTAATCACATTAGAGATAAAATTTGAAGATTAATTAAATAAGTTTTAAACCATTTTAAAAAAAATAATTAATCTTATCCTAATTGCATTAAGCTGGCATGCAGTCGTACCATATGCATCTCACGATATTATTAACTGAATATAACAATCATAAAAAATTAATAAAAACATATTTCATGCACATCACATTCATCATAATATAACTCTTATATTAATGTTAATGAATAACTATATAGTAAGCATGATTTTAATCATACATTAAAGCATACAATATAACACTTATATCATAATCATGCAAACTACATAGTATGATCATGCATGTACTTTCTTTAGGAATTAATCTAACTTTAAATATACCATTTATATTTAAATATGATGCATGACCATGCCTTTTCATTTATTAATATAATTCTTATATTAATACTAAAGAAAACAATAAACATGCTATCATATAATATAAAACTTATATTAAATATGATGTATGATCATGCTTATTGTATTATACAACCATATAATATAATACTTATATTAAATATGATGCATGAACATGTTTATCCTAAGGTGGATATTAATCTATATGTCAAACAGTATACAACATACTTTAATTTAATTATACATCCATGTATTAAATTAAATTAAATAGAAAAATTGATTGAATTTGGCATTCCTAAAAATTAAATAAATTAATATAATCATATTATATCAATTTAATTAATTAAACCAATAAATTAAATAAATTAAAGACAAACTGCTGCAACTACTCACGAAGAGGATCAAACTCACGAACTGGAATTGGTCGTCTTCTTCATAAACACTTCCTAGAACACTAAGATCCGGACTTACAGACTTGATTACTAAATTAAATGTTCAAAAAACATTGGGCCCTTACATGATCGAATTAAGTAAAACAGTAATCTAAAGTGCCAAAATCGAAAACATTAATTTTCCAAACCCCACATTCAATATGCAGAAAACACCCACCTTTTCTCTAATTTTTCGTTTCCAAAATGGAAAAAAAAAAAAAAAAAAAAAAAAAAAAAGGCACAACCTGGTTCTGATATTAATTGAAAGAATCGAATTCCTCAGCGAAAGTGCGTGAACGCATGTTCCTTTGAAAATCATAGTGGAAATTCATAAAATACAGAGAAACAAACAAAGTAGAGGATAAACATATTCGCGTAAACATGCTTTTTACAGGGATGAGAAGACTTACCTTTGAAGACTTTTTTCAACAAATCCTTTTTTGGAATCACACAAACAGCCATGAACGCCCATGTACAGTCACGAACTAAATACTACCACTTGGGCTTCCTTAATATTCTTCGTCAAGAATCGAGATGGTGGGATCTCACATTTGGAAGGAAAAAGTTTTACATAGAACTTTTCTGTAAAACCTTTTTAGAGAAAAATCTTTTTTTGTAGGAGAGTTAAGATCTACGAAAGAACTCTTTTTCTATGTACTTAAAAATCATTGAACACTTATGTGAAAAAATAATAAGAGATGGCATAGAATTGGTTGGAGGAGTTATAACTCCCCCACCAATGCGTAGAACAACTCTAATTCATTAAATATATATTTAATCAAATTTAATATATAATTAAATAAATATTAATTCATTAATTAATTAAATATCATATATTTAATTTCATTTTAATCATATTCAAATAATATCCTCTCACATAATCTATAGTTTTAATATGAATCTCATTCATATTAATTTTAGCTTATAGTTTTATCTTAATATTATTCATATAAATAATATTTTAATCTTATTCAAATATTTATCTCTCTCATATAATCTATATATTTAATATGAATCTCATTGATATTAAATTTAAACTATATTTATAATATGAATCTTATTCATATTATTTAATATTTGAATCTTATTCCAATACATTATTCTCTTATATAATAAAGTATAATTTTGAATCTCATTCAAAATTAACTTCATATTATAATATATACATATACATTATATTAATAGTATCTCATACAATTAATTCTCTTATTTAATTTGAACAACTCAAATTAATCCAAAATTAGATGATTCTTGTTTTACCCTTAGTGCACTAGTAAGGGGACCTAATGAACCTACAAATTAGAAGCGCCAATGACACGAGATTAATTAATTAAATTCTTTAACTAAATTAATCAACATTCATTATTCTACTAAAGACCCATAACTGCGCTCTTCGCACTATAGATTTATTTATGTATCCATGGATATAACCAATTAATAGTAAGTCAACCCAACGAATCTCTCGTCATTGTAGTTGGATCAAATTAGTGTTTTACAACTATAATTACATCTAATTTCTTAAGTCTCACTGATCCTCTAATAAACAACTGTTTATGGTCCTACCATAAACAAAATCCTCTCGAGCCAATGAGAAAGAGACCCTATTGTTCAAAACCCATAACTTAAGGGAGCAATTCATCTACTTACCCTAAAGATGGGAAGAACTGAATTCAATCTTGTGTAGCTATGTTCCCAAGTCCTTACTTAGAAAAAACCGAAAATGTTATGCTTATGGAGTCGGCAAATGAGGCCACTCTCACCCATACAAATCAAATGACTGCTCTTTATAGATAGAAGTTGATAACTTACTCAGAAATGAGGTCGAGTTACTTATGGTCATCCTATGAAATTTTAATCTCATCAGTCAACAGTGTTATAAAGAGAGATTAATCATTTTATAGTCCAGTCTGTCTTATACAAACTCTTTGTATAGGATACCTTCACTCGCATGTCTCCTCATAAATGATTAGGATCAAATTGTTTGTAATACTTTACAACTCTTGTAACAATTACAAAGTGACTCGTATCGTCACTAAGATAAGGCATCCAATCTTATTCATATATTACAGACCATTTATATTATTAATTGAACATGATTCACCTATATGTCTACCATATACTGTTCAAGTTTCATAAAATAGTCTTGGATCATTCTTTAATGGATAGTTGCATATATAAAATAATGAACCATTATTTCATATAACATATTAACTACGAGGTTTTGGGGTATACATCCCAACATTTCATCCAACAAATTCACCACACAACATGGATATTCTTTAGTGGTCGTAAAAGGCCCTGACCATCTTGATCTTAACTTTCCAGGAACAGCTTCAACGTAGAATTAAATAGCAGCACATGTTAGCCTTCTTTCAGATGTGTGTCGCAAATTCATTGGTCATGCCATTTCTTTATCTTTTCTTTGCTTAATTTAGCATTCTCATACGCAAAGAACTGTAGCTCTTTTAGTTCATTCAATTGAAGCATCCTTTTTTTTCTTGCGCTTCACTTATATTGATATTCAACATTTTAATGACCCGATATGTCTTATGGTCTAACTCTAGTGGAAGATGATATAGCTTCCCAAACACAATCCTGTAAGGAGACATTCCAAACGGTGCTTTGAATACAATTCTACAGGCCATAATGCTTCATGTAATCTCAATGACCAATCTTTTCTGGTAGGATCCACCGCCTTTTCTAAAATCTTTTACTTTCTTTGTTGGATAGTTCAGCAAAACCATTTGTTTGTGGGGGATAGGCAATTGCAATCCTATGTTTCACATTGTATTTTGTGAGCAAACTAGCCATCACCTTATTAACAAATGGTGTGCCTTAATCACTTATCAATGCTCTTGGGGTCCCATATTTGGTGAAAATGTTTTTGAGTAAGATTTTCTTGAAAACTTTTGCATCATTGGAAGTTGTTGCCATAACCTCTATCCCTTTTGACACATAATTTACTACCAAAATAATATAAACATTACCAAATGATGGAGAAAATGGACCCTTATGAAGTTAGTTCCCGATTTCTCTCCAAATGAACTATCTTTCTCGGCCTTAATCATGCTCGTTCTAGTGTATTTAACGTTTATTCTAGTTCTTAGGCAGGTTATTGAGCATTAGAAGCATTCGAGATAGTTTGGATGCATTTTGGACTTAAACAGCAAAATGGAGAAAACTAAGAAAGCTAGAGAAAAAGGGGCTAGGATTGCAGCACCATGCCCAACGCTATTTCCAGAAGGCACCTAATTGGTGCAACGGGCAGTATTGCGACGCTCTAGAGAAACCGGCAGGCATGCAGGAGCACAGCGCTGCTGAGCCCCATTTCGACAACAGCAGTGCTACCACAATCCTTTATATGTGTTTGTCATTTTCTAAGGCAAAAAAAAAAATCTCCAATTCACATCTACTCCTCCCCATTCGGCTTACAACCAATTTTCCCCATGTTCCTCTCTTCCACTTGTATTTTCTACATTTTTTCATGCAATTGATAGAGACATGCCAAGTTTTGTCTTATCCATAATTATGGGAAGGTAAGATCTAGGTTTCTAGTTTAAAGGATTTGAAAAATTGTAATTTTGAGAGTTTTATCTTAATGTAATTGATATCTCGTATCTATGGGTTTCTTTCTACTTGAAATGGCCTTACAATTGTATTTTCTCTTGATTGTCTGACAAACTACTTGAAGATTTATGATCAAATGCTTATGTGACATGAAATTATGGGTTAATCTTTGAGAAACAATAGATTAGGTAGGCTTGCAATTCGTAGTCAACAACCAAGAGTATTGTTGTATTGGCCTAGGAGAAATCCTATTGAATATTTAATTAGACGATTTTAAATTGAATGTTCACCCTAGCATAATAATCCGTAGAGCATAATGCAGTTAGTTAAATATGTTTAGTAAGGATTCATCTATTCTTATTTGGCTAATTAGGTAATTAGGACCATTGGCTGGGTTTCTAACCAATTGGGCTAGGCATAGATAAGATGGATTATGTTTTGATAATTGGATGAATGTAAATACATTGGTTCATTCCAATCCTCTTAGCTAGAATGTCTTTTATGATTGCACTTTTATCATTCACTTTCTTGCATTTTATTTTCATGCATATTCAAATATTTAACCATTACCAAATCACCCCCTCCTCCCATTTATCACTTTAACTGAAAATGAACTTCGAGGAACTAATCTCCGCATTTCCCTGTGGTTCGATCCGAACTTGCCACTTGTCCTATCTAATAGTTCATTTGTGAATATAAAATTTTATTTGATCTAGATCGAAAAGATTCAACACCGTTTTAGCATTTTTATCAATTCCCCAAACATCAAAAAGTTTCGACTTCTATTATGTAATTCGTTGGCATTTCGTTTTTGGTAGATAGATTCCTCGTGTTTTGTCACATCTGTTTGTAAATTCATGAGCATCTTCAAAAAGTAAAGGCCAAGTTAGCGGTTGTCTAACTTCCCGCAAAGTGACTTTCATATGGTGTTGTATGACAAGCTTCTAGAATCTTTAACATCTCTTCCTCTCCTACGCACCTCCTCCATATTTGACTTAGTCCTAACTTGTAGAGATATGATTCATCCCAATAATAATGGTTTATGTCATGGTAGAATTTCTTCATTTGATGACTAGTAGCATCAGGTGGTGGTAGTCCATTGACTAGATAGTTGGCAATTTCAGCATGAAGTTGAGTCATTCTTGATTGCCAACAACTGTTCATTGGTGAACCTATAATGGATTTCTTGTGAATCAACTTCTTGAATTTCATTTCTCAATCTAGACATATGATCTACCACTTGATTCTCTAAACCTTTTTTGTTCTGAATCTCCAAGTCAAATTCTTGTAAGCGAAAAATCCAAATGATAAAGAGGCTTTGCATCCTCTTTTTACAACAAATATTTTAATGCAGAGTGATTTGTGTGAACTTTTACCTTTGTACCCACCAAGTAAAACCTGAGATTTCCAGTCTAAAAAACTATTGCCAACAATTCCTTCTGATCGACCGATTATGTACGAGTGATAAGATTAGAGTAATTATGGATTAAACTGGTCTAAGTGCAAGCATACACTATCAATTGAAATAATAAATCTTGGTGTATTCCAAGAGTCAAATCCCTAGAGACTAACTTAACTTTTAATTCTTTTAAGACAATGTATCAATGAAACCGAATGATAAGCACCCACAATCTTCGTTAGATACAAAGCTAGAGGGCCTTCTAGAATCCTTACAAATACTCACAAAGAAAGCTAACTTAGATCAAACTTAGAATCTATAATGATCACTCTTAGATTCTAAGACAACTCACTCCAGAATTAACTTGATCAAGACTAATGCAATGAATTGATTTAAACATCAAATTAGCAAGATTTGAAAGAAAAGACAACGCCAAAGGGATTGAATAAGCACAAGTCTCTTAACATTGATAGTATGAGTTTTGAAGGAAATTACAAGCCATTTTATAGGCCAAAAGGTCATGCATGGACCAAGAACTCAAAAGACATTTAAATACAATTAATTAGAGATTGTAGAAAATAAGACATGGGAATGTAAAACTTAATTGCATACTAATTAATTTGTCAAATATAAAAATAAAAATGTAGAAAGTCTTCAAATTGTCTTAAATTACTCCTCTATAAGGCGACAAGCTTAATTTTCACGTTTGACAAGGTTTGACCTCACGTTTTCTCATGCAGTGCACACACTACAAGAAAAAGGAGTTCTCCCGACGACTAAATAGTGCATCGGGAGTTAGGTCATCGAGAGAGACAGTCTCTCCCGACAAAGTAAAGGACCGTAGGGAGTTCCCCCGACACATCAAACCGACGTTGGGAGAGAGGTCTGGTTTTCTTCTTCCTCACCCCCTCCCAACAACCCCCTGCCACCACCCCTATTTTCTTCTCTCCCTCTCAAATTTTTCCCTTTTTCTCCCATTTTCCTCATTTTTCTTCACCATTCTTCCTCCCTCTCCCCATTTTCCCATCATTTTACACTACTCCCATTTTCTCCATTTTTCCCATCCAACTTTTCTTCCATTTTTTTAATCAAATTTTTCTTCTATTTCTCGCTTTTCTTCCATCCTTTTACACTTTCCAATTTTCTTCTATTTCTTCATTTTCTTCCATCAATTTTTACTGTCGCCGCCGCTGCTGCAATCAACTGCCCGCCGCTGCCGTCGTCTCCTCGCCGGTAATTTTCTCATTTTATTTTATCTTGTATATTTATTTAAATCATATGTGAAATGCCCATTAAAATGTGTTAAATATTGTATTCGCTTTTGTTAATTTTCTGAAATTGTTGTACAAATTATGCCCATTAAAATCTTATCTAAAATTTTTAACATTTCAAAGATGTTGAATAAATGAAAGGCCTATATTAATCTAAAAAATATAAAATAAATCTTTAAACCTCCAATTTGGTACTTAACGCATTTAATATTTTAAAAGAATTTAAAAAATCTACTAGACATAAAACTAAATTTTGTGTCTAATAGAAAATTGAACTTTAAATTTTGTGTCCAATAGGCTTGTAAATTTTAGAAGATGTTGAATAGATGAAAGGCCTATATTAGACACAAAATTGAAAGCTTTGAGACTACTAAATAAAACATTTGAAAGTTGTTAAGACAATTTAAGCGGTCTAGGGACCTATGTGTTTATTTTGCCTTAAGAAATGAAAATTATGAAACTCAATGCTTAATAATACTTTGTCCTTTGTCCTCTAATCCAGGTTATTGTTTTGGATTACAAGTTGGTCAAAAAATATTTATTTTTAAGGATGAATAAAGAATGGATGGATTAAACTAAGGAATAAGTTATCTGTGGAGTATAGAGAAGGAGTATCACAGTTCTTAGATTGTCAAGGTTTCATGTTAATGATTCTGGACGAATAAGATGTCCATGCAAGAATTGTATGAATTCAATTTGGGAAAAGATAGATATTGTGAAACTACATCTATTAATATATGGAATATCTCCCCCATATTGTGAATGGGTATATCATGGAGAGCCAGTAAACTTATCTAGAAGTCATACAAGTCATTCAATACAGGATGATGAAGTAGATAGTATAGAGAGTAATGCTATCGAAGAAAATGAGATGTTGAATCTTATAAACGATTTACAAGTTCCAATTGAAAACAAAAATGCAAATAAAGGAAGGATTGAGAATAATGAAATGTCCTTTAATGGTCAAGAAAGAGATACCATGAACTCATTCGAGGATTTAATGACCGAAGCACGTAATGAATTAGACCCTAGCTGTTCGCAATTTTCGTCCTTCAACTTTTTAGTGAAGTTGATGCATATCAAAGTTTCGAACGGCTGGAGTAACAAATCGTTTGACATGTTTATCGATTTCATTTGGATATTGTAATTTTTTACTTGTTATAAAATGGACTTCATTTTCGTTTATGTGAATCTTTATTTGGTATAATATGTTTTACAGGTTTTCAGATCAAATTTTAAAAAATTACAAACGATATATTAAATTTTAATACTCCCCACGCATATAGGATCCCCCGACGCACTTTAAAACGACGTCAGGAGTTATGGTGGAATTCCGGACGCCTACGTGGCGTTGGGAGTTAGGAGGAACTCCCGACGTCGTTTAAAAGTGCGTCGGGAGATCCTCTCCCGATGGATTTCTCCCGACCAAATGCTTGACGACCGTTTATGCGTCGGGAGATCCTCTCCCGACGAATTTTCCACACTTTTTCGACGAAATGTGATGTCGGGAGAAGTCAGATTTCCTGTAATGACACTTGACAGCATTTTATTCAAAAAATTTGCACACTTTTTTTTACCTCCATGCCATTTTCGAACTACAAGATTTTTCTCATGCCATCTTTATGTCATTCTCGTCTTTACTCATTGAACTAACATTATATAAAAAATTGGGCTAATAATTATTTGTCGTTTCTTGTCAATTTGCTATCATTTGAAGATATAGTCTGAAAGCCTCTTGAATCTTTTTTGCCTTGCTTCTTGTAATTTCTCCTTCGAGTACATGCAATGGCTCTAAGGTTGAATTCACATCACCGAAGGTAACCATATGTAAGAATATTTGTGAATAGGAAATTTGTTGATTAAAAACCTTAAGCACGAATAGTTAAACAGAGGTGTAACACTGTTACAACTTATCTGACAACGTGCCTTGTGCAATGTGGCCACATCATACCATGACAGTTACTTGGTCAAGGACAAAATAACTCCTCTTATTTGGTCCTGTGTCAAGTTCCTTTAGGACCTCTAAGAAGCTAATGCTTATATTTTTATGGTTAACTAAATCTTAGATCAATTAACATGTAGACTCTTTATCATATGATGTCCTTGAGAGGAGAGGAATTTTTGTGTATGTGTGAGCTTACTGGGAGATCAAGACCAGAGAATTAGATTGGATCACTTCTCTATCTCTTTTGAAAAAAATAAGAAGATCTCGTAAAAACTTCCCGCTCTCAAGTTCTGTAAAGAGAGAAAAATAGGGGAGGGAGTTATAACTCCCTCCTTTAATAAATTCAATTTAAATTAAAACTATTTTAATTTAATTAAAAATATATATAATCATATAATAATCACTTTATTATATAATATATATAATATACTATATGTTATATCTAATATAATATCTAACCTACGCTTTGAATTCTCTTAATCATTTATGACATTTAATATAAATCAAATTTATATGTAATTATATGAATCCAATCCATATAATTAGTATTTGAATCATATTCAAATATTTAATTCCTCTTAAAGCAAACTTTATATTATAATGTATCAAATACATTATATTAACTATATCACATATGATTAATTTAAATTAATTATATAATATAAATAATTAACACCCAAGAACAATTCAAATTAATCCAAAATTAATTCAATAATCCCAGTTGAGCAATAGAGGGGACCTTATAGACCTGAAGATTGAAGCTGAATCGTACTTGAATAATTAATTAAACTTCTTTAATTAATTAAATTACTCAACATCCATTAACTGTCGGTCACTTCACTATAGACCGATAACTGCCCTCTTCGCACTACAGATATATTTCTATGTCTATTGGATATAACCAGTCAACAGTGCGATGACCCTTCACAAATTGCTTGTAAGTACAGTTGGGCCAAAATTATCGTTTTGCTCCTATAGTTATATCTAACTCCACAAGTACCACTGATCCCTCTGATAATCAATAAGTATAATCCAACTACGACCAAACCCCTCTGGGCCAAGAAAGGGTGTGACATCACATTGTTCAAGCCTCAGAATCAGTCCTTAAAGGAGCAATAGTGTGACATCACATTGTTCAAGCCTCAGAATCAGTCCTTAAAGGAGCAATACTTACCCCGACATTAGGGAAGGAGTTAATTTCATCTTGTGTAGATGTGTTTCCAGCTCCCCAATCAGACGAATCCCCAAAATGGTAGATTTATTGAGTCGACAATCTAGCCACTCTCACCCATACAAATTAAAGGACTGTCTTCATAGGCAAGACTTCATAACTCACTCAAGATTCAAGTCATGTCACCAATGGTCATCCTGGTGAAATGTAAATCTCTACTGTTAACGGCATTATATAATGAGATTAATCATTTCGTGGTTCGATCTTGTATAAACCCTTTTCTATAGAACACCCCCACTCACATATCTCTACATGAATTATCAGACCATATCATTTGTAGTATTTATAATAACTATAACATCTACAAAGTTAGTCGTATTCATAGTGCCACCTGGATAAGTTGCCTAGCATTATCCATCTGCTACAGACCATTTAGGTTATCACTTGATCCACCTGTATGTCTCTACATACATGTTTAAGTTATAGATGATAACCTTGGATGTTAAATGATTGGTTTTGTGGGCTAATGCTACTAAATGTTAATTAACATACCTCATATTTGATTAAATAAATAAATCATTTATAAATTACAACTACAAACTATAAGACCCACAAGATTTAGAGTGTCAACCCCAACAATCTTCCAGTTATCCTAAAGCTAGTGGGGTGTACATCATAAAAGTCATACTGATACAAAAGAACAAAAAACAAGAAACTAGGACATAAGATGCTCTTAGTACAAAATCTCCCATTTGCTCTAGACTAGATGTGGCATATCCCGTAGACCTATACTCTGCAGGTGACCCTCAAATACCTTAGCTGTGAGGGCTTTTGTAAATGGATCAGCAACGTTGTGCATCAAAGTTATCTGCGTGGCGATCACGCCCCCTCGATGCACAATCTCTCAAATGAGATGATACTTTCACTCTATGTGCTTCTTGCATTTGTGACTCTTAGGCTCTCAGAAATTAGCCACGACACCAATATTATCACAATAAAGGCTGATGTGCTTAGAAATGTTTGGAACGTGCTTAGAAATGTTTGGAACCACTTTCAGATCAGTTAGGAATTTCTTGAGCCACACAGCTTCCTTAAAAGCTTCACAAGCTACTCCATACTCAGCCTCCATAGTGGAGTTAGCAATGCACACAACTTCAAGACTATAACCCCTTTGTTAAGAGTGAACATTGATCCTAAAGTAGATTTCCTACGATCATTATCACTCTGGAAATAAAAATCTGTGTATCCTATAAGGATCAAATCCTTAGAACCATACACGAGCATGTAGTCCCTCGTTCTTCAAAGATACTTGAGGATGTTCTTAACGACGGTCCAATGATCAAATCCTAGATTTGACTAATATATATTGACTATCCCCACTACATAAAAAATGTCATATCTAGTACATAACACTGTATACATCAGGCTACCAATAGCCAGTGCATAAGGGATCCGTCTTATTTTCTCAACCTTTTGAGGTGTCTTAGGATACTATTCCTTAAACAAAATAGCTCCATGCCTGAAAGGGAGCAAACCTCTCTTGGAGTTCTACATCAAAAACTTTACAAGCATATTTTCAATGTACGATGCCTGAGACAAGGTGTCACACCCCCTCCCAGATTACTCTTTTATTCAGGAAAAGGATATGACCGTGATAGTTACTAGCCCCTACTACCCGCAACCACCACCAAGTCTTTTAATCTAATACCAACCTGTTACAAACACTAATAATCTACACATACAGCAAACCTCCCTAAGGGATTCTACAAAACTTTATAAACATATGCATACAGCCACAATATTACTTTTACAGGAAACAAAAAGGAAACATCCCAGAAGGCCCAATCATTCCTAAAGAAGCCCTAGTCCCTTTTACAAAACATGTGTACATAAATAGATTATCAACCTAAATCTTCTTAATAAGCCGAGACTTTTGGTGGCAAGCAGCAGCAAGATCAGCTTTGAGAAAACTGACCGCTATCAAAGAAAAGAGAATACAAAAATTTGGTGAGCTAACAGCCCAGTGAGTGACTATAGAATCATAACGCAACAAGCATAGCAATACTATGAACATGTAAACACACAAATGAGTAAACTTAACAATTGTCCCTAAATATAGCTTCAAGCCATTCTCGGAACGTCATTAAACGTTATTATTCCCTAATTGAGAACGAGCCTAAACGCTCTAGCTCCCAATGTTTACAACCAGCCAAGAGACCCATACCTCGATCCCCCATTCATAACTGCCTACGTGCACGTGGCCACTCTAAATACTATCATATTTTAGATACTTTCGCTCAGATATCTTCTCAAATTTGTCCTTCAGTAACGAGCTTCTATGAAAACTTCTCATATGTCCTTCGGTATCAAATTAGCCAGATACCTTCTCAAAAGTCCTTTGGTATCAAATTGTCCAGGTACCTTCTCAAGTGTCCTTCGGTACCTAATTGGTTGGATACCTTCTCAAAAGTCCTTTAGTATCAAATGTGTATTCTGTAACAAACACTAAGTTCCATAGCCTAGTATAACACAAGAGCTATTCCATTGCCATTCATTTACACAAGAATTCATTCTCCCGTAACCTTCCTTTAGAAAGTATATATCAAAATCATAACATAGCTTTTCTAAAGGTTACACAACATACCTTAGCCTATGCTACACACATACAAACCGAGAGACATGCATTAAGTTATTCTTCCACAATTTGTTGCTTGAGGAAGTGTAAATACATCATTAATGTCACTGTGCTTTACTTGATCAGATATGCGTGAATATTAAAAACTGAGTTTACTTAGTCACTCATAGTTCGTCAGGCTCCTACTGGTTTATACGCTTTCCCTAGTTCCTCTTGGCATGAAAAGATATAACTCCTGATTAAAACTACTTAGAATTCCTAGCTTTCTCAAATAATTTATTTATTAAAAGAACTTCCATCAACACAGATAGCTTCACTGGCAAGCGATGCTAGAGATCCTCCCAAGCGATGCTGGCGAGATCCCCACAAGCGACACTAGCGAGATCCCCACAAGCGACACTGGTGAAATCCTCTAGAGCGATACTAGCGATACCCTCTAGAGCAACACCAGCGATACCCTCTAGAGCGACACCAATGATACCCTCTAGAGCGATACCAAGCTTTTCTTGTGAAATTCTTAACGATACTCACCTCAATTCCTAGCGAGATTTCCCCTGAGAGCGATACCATCCTTAAAAAGTCTCACTGTAATTCTCCACGTTGAACTATTTACTTGTTCTTCACAAGCAGCTGTCTGCTTATGCCCAATTCCCTAGTACAACTTCAAAAATTCATAACTCAAAATCTAGAGCTCTTTTCAAGAAACTTCCTTCTACAAACTTGTTTAGATTTGAATTAAATTTCTTACCTTAAAATTTCAGCCCAAACTTCCTTCTAGTTTATCTTGGAACTTCCAAGATTCACCACAGGTCCGGATTAATCCGTGGTTCTGCCTCTTTTGCAAATTCTCCTCATTTGTTCTTCTCTTCTTGTAATCGTTCTCCAACAAGACCACCTCGAAAACTAGATTCTCCCATCTTTCAAATGGTACCAAATTTACTAGATTTTCTCTTGTCAATTGTCGAAACCATGCCTTTGAAATTTCTCTTCTCTTTTAATCTCTCTGCCGCTTCCTGAATTCAAGGAATTTAAATTTTGTAAAAAAAAAAAAAGTAAGATGTGGAAAATATATAAAGTTTTGGTATTAATCTGTCCAAGGATTCACCGATTTCGGTGTTAATCTGCCCGATATTCACACCGAGATTTTATATATTTTCCATATTTTACCTTTTTTTTGAAAAATTTAATTGTTCCAAAAATTTAAAAATCAAAATCAATCACCTGAAATTCATCTAAAAAAGTTAATTTGGATAATTGGTAAATTGATTTGGAAATTAAAAATTTGACTAAAGATTTAAAAAAATTACATAAGATTTTGATATAATATTTAGTAAATATAATCGAATTTAGAGAAATTTTGAAAATAAGATCTAGTATAAGACTTAGAAGATCACATAATATTTTGAACTGAGAAAGGCCCAAAAGGCCAAAACAATAAGCTAATTTATTTTTTTAATTAAATAGACCAAGAAAAACTATTTGAACGAATTTTCTAAAAATGTGCTAGTTTAATAAGGTGAAAACTTAAAGGTATTATTTCTGACAATTTTCCATATGCATGTGGTAAAAAACTAGTTTTATAAATGATAACATGACAAATAATGACATACAAAAAGTTGGATTTGCCCACAAGAAGAATGATGGAATAGATTGAAATAAAAATTAGAATAAATATCAATTTATATCTCTAGACTTTGATAATTATATCTTGATTAAACCATGAATAATTAATTTTATTAATTTAATTTATAAACTTTTATAAGTATATCAATTTACACCATCTCCAGATAATGTTTGACAAATTTCATGTGAAACTTATCATTTGTATCAATTCAGCTTATAAATTTCATAATGGAATCAATTAAAACCATTCTTTACGATTATATTTGAAAATCATTAATACATAAATTGTCTCATATTTGTAGGTTTCTTTAAATATTCGTTTTACAAAATGGACATAATTATAATTAACTTAGCGACGATTCTCAAAAAAAAATTTAACAGAGAGTCTAAATTATTATTCTATATCATTTAGTCTGTTATTTTGTTATAAGCCTTCTATTAGTTTGTTTTTTCTCTATTACAGTTTAGTAGCCTATAAATGTGGCTTTCTGTTGTTTCATTAAATTAATGAGCATAATTCTTCTAAACAATTTGTAAAAGATTTCATAAATTCATTCACTAATGAAAGTTTAGAGTTTAATTGATAAAGTTACAAGTCTTACATGATATTTTTCCAAACAAAATATAATAGGAAAGTGTAAATTAATACACTTATTTGAGGTTTTAAATTGATACAATTATTATTTAGAGTTTTGATTGATTCAAACTCTCAAAGTTTAGAGTATAAATTGATATTTTTTTTGTAAAAATTAGTTAAATATTAATGACTTCAGTGGCAGGAGTTGTATGTTTCCTCCTTTCAACAAAGTACGATTTCTTTTTAGTTCAACGACACATGTATGCGAGACATTTGAACTTCGACTTCTTAATTGAAGATATATGTCTTATATTTCATTAGATCAATATTTTTTTGGAAATAATACCTTTTTGGTTCTTAAGTTTTTGTTCTAATTTCTATTTGGTCCCTAGGTTTTAAAAGGTCACCATCATTAAGTTTTGGGTTTTTGTTTCAATTTAGTTCATAAGTTTCAAATAGTTACAATTTTACCATTCAGATTTGAATTTTGTTTCATTTTGGTCCATTGATTTTAAGATTTTACATTTTTAACCTCCGTTAAATACTTACTTTTAATTATTAATATCAATTTCTATTAATTAATTAAAAATAATTAAAAGTAAATTTTTAAATTTAATTTTAAAAGTGATAAAAAAATAATTAAGCTTAATTAATTATAAATCTTTTAATGATTTTTACTTTATTAACATAAATTACTCCAAAAGACAAAAAGTGAGTATTTAGTAAAAATTTGAGGTTAAATTGAAGCAAAATTCAAATACTAATGGTAAAATTTTAATATTTTGAAATCTATGAACTAAATTAAAACCAAACTTAAAACTTAAAAGGATTATATTGTAACATTTTGAAACTTAGGAACTAAATAGAAACTAGATCCAAAATCTATGGGTAAAAAATATATTTTTCTTCATTTTTTTAAAGATAATTTGAGGAGATAAATTTGAGTAATTTTGTTCTTTAAAAATTTTAAATATGAAAAATAAAAGGTCACCATCTTGGTGAACATAGAGAACTCCATTTTGAAGGTCTAGAATAAGACTAGAAAGCAAGTAAATTAATCAATCAAAAATTGACAATCTAAGGAACCGACATTTCTCCTCTCATTGCAGTCCACATGATCATTTCTAACATAATCACTCACAATTATTGTTAAATAATTTCTTTTCAAACTAATTATTAATTATTATATGAACCTTTCTTTGATTCAAACTATGTAGAATTTTGTGAATAAAAAAAAAAGAGAAAGAAAAACAATTTTTCCAATTGCATGATATTTTTATTTTTATTTTTCTAAAGTAAAATAAAGATAAAAAAAACTGAATCACATAGTTCTTGATATGTCGAAAACACATTCGTCTATTTCTTCTTTTTTTTTTTTTTAATTATAATAAACGTAAGAAGATTAGAAGCATAAATTTACATTTGTATGTCAAAAAAAGAGTTTATCAATGATAAACATGTATCATTGATAAGAGTCTATCGTTGATAGACTTCTATCACAAGTAGAAATCTATTGTTGATAGAGTCTATCACTAAGACTTCAAAAATTGTGATACAAGTCTAGAATTGATAAATTTCAAAATTTGGAATTTCGTTCATGGGATTTTTAAACATTTTCTATGGGCTAAAAGTACATTTTGCTATATTTACGATTAATTTTAAGTTTTGCTATTTTTATATTATTTGAGTTTCATTTTGCTATATATGCAAGGAGGCCTAATTAATATAGCAAATAGGAATAAAAACTTTTTTGGGGAATCGGACGTATAGCAAAATTTAAGGTTCGTTCTGAAAAATGGCAAAATCACCCAGGAATAAGATTTATGGCTACTCACAACATGCACATGACTACAAATTTCAAAATTCCTAATTTGCCCTTATCTGGTTCGTAGTAGTTGTTGATGAAACTAATTGTAGAATAAAAACAGGGTTATCTATATGGAATTAACAACTACCCTCCTAATTTTTTGCGCATGTAGTTACATAATCTTCATATTTTATTATTATTTTATATTATATTTAACCACTTTTTGAATTAATCTCACATTAATTAAATATACATATTTTTCTATCAAGTTATATTTTAAATGTCTATATATTATTAACTTTTATTTTATCCATATATTTTATTCAAACCTTTGAATGGTTTTTCATTACTTATGTATTCAATTTTATTCAAATGTTTGAATATTGTTTTTCATAATTTTATACATACATTCTTAATAGATTAGCGGTCAATTCTCATATTCTTAATAAATTAGTTTTATATACTATTTTTGCTATTATTTTAAAAAAGAAAAAAAGAAATATCACTCCATAAAAAAATAGCATAACTTATATGTTTTGTTACTCACACAAAGTTTTTGTTGTGGTTTCTTTAACATACTACTGTTTTGCTATGACTTTACAACATATTAGACTCCTCTTTGATGGTCGATGGGATGAGAATTCTGACTAAAATGATTTTCAAAATTTTGAGGCTTATATTCCAGAATTCATGGTTCCAACAATTTGTGGAATATATGCACGGTAAAATTTTTCCTATATTTTGTGGTTGAGGTCAGTTTTATCCTAGTCCCCCAAATTTATGAAACTACAAATGTCAGTAATTATAGAATAAAAAACAGGGTTGAGTTATGGATATAGGATAATTGCTTATATTCATTGACAACAACTACTCTCCCTTTAGATTCTATTTAACCTAATTAAATATCCAGATTTTTCTACCAAATTTATATTTTTAATATCCATATATTATTAACTTTTATTTATCCATATATTTTATTCAATATTTGAATGATTTTTCATTACTTTATACATATTCAATTTTATTCAAAATTTTTAATTGTTTTTCATAATTTTATACACACATTCTTAATAAATTAGCTGTATATTCTCATATTCTTAATAAATTAGTTTTATATATTGTTTTTGCTATTATTTTAACGATTTGGAAAAAAGAAATATTATTTTGTAAAAAAATTGCCATAACTTTTGTTACTCACACAAACAAGGTGTTCATCGATTTAGATTTTGTTGCAGTTTCTTTAACAAACTAGTGTTTTTGTTATGGTTTGGTATTTTCACTATCATGATTTTCGAAATTTTGAGGCGCATATTCCATCAAATACATGGTTCCAACAATTTTTAGAATATATTCAAAGTAAACTTTTTTTTCCCTCCAGTGAGTTAACTATATCTCGTTGGACAATGTACCGAATTGGTTATCTCGTTTGACAATGTACCGAATTGGTTCTACCAATTTGAATCTTATTATGACTATTGAAGATAAAGATATTTTGTGGTCGATGTCAGTTTTATCAAAGTTCCCCTTATCTGTTGCCCTGAACACTGGAAATACACTATATTTGAATAATGAATTAGCAAACATTGATCTTCCCAATCTCCTAACGACAACACTGAAATCATTGATTTCCAAAGATTTTGATTCCTTACAATCTTGTATTCCCACTAGAGTAGGTTTATTTTTTAGGAGAAAGTCTATATTGAAGAAAACAGTTTATTTCTTGTATATGTGGATTAGACACTTGTCGGAACGCATTGTTTAGTGTGTGATAGTTATCTAGGTAGAGCGTATTTGTTATTTTCAAATGGTTTTGAAACTCTCACACTTTTAGAATTCCATGTGGGGTAGTCTAGACACTTGTTAATCATTATTTTCTAATTTTATAATCTATTTTTCTATTTTTACAATTTTAAAAAGTTTTTGTTATTTATCTAGTCAGCCCATTCTTTTTTAAACCCAATTTTCATGACCAAGAGACTAAAACGATCCAATTGAAATCTTATGGACCAAACACAATTTTTAATAAAAACTTTTACCTAATTTTTTAATTAAATAATATAACAAATAAATCTTGATTTTATTCCCTATCATTGTCCTTAATCAAAAGTATGGACATGAATAAAAACAAACAAGAACAACACCACCTAAACAATATTAATTAATGGCTTAAAAATTATTTTAGTCTAGATTCTTTTGCTTCATTCTCCTTAATTAATGATTAACCTTCTCTTTCCCCAATTTAATTTTATAACTCACAAAATCAACTCTCTAAACTCTCCCATGGCCTTGGCCATGGACAACCTTTTTAATGAAATCACTCTCTCCAATTACAGCACCTCCACCAACAACTCCGACGACCACCGCCACCTTGCCGGAAACTGGAACTATGGCTCTCCGATCGTCGACTGGGAAACCTTTCCCGACACCCACAATGACTTTCACGACCTCGTCGACTCGATGATATGCATCGACAATCCACCGTCTCCGACGGAGGATCGGGAGGAAGAAGAGGACTTCAAAGGCTTAAGGCTTTATCACCTTCTCGTGGCGGCGGCCGACGCCGTGTTCGGTGATCACAAGAGCCGCGATTTGGCTCATGTGATATTGGTTCGGCTTAATGAATTGGTTTCCCCTTCACATGGGACTAATCTCCAACGCCTCACTGCGTATTACGCCCAAGCTTTTCAGGATTTGCTCGATTCTACGCCGGTATCGAATAAAACCCATCATCACAACCACCATCTCCACCGTGATGACCATACTCCGACAGACGTTTTAGCGGCGTTTCAATTGCTACAGGAGATGTCCCCTTATGTAAAATTCAGCCATTTCACTGCAAATCAAGCGATTCTGGAAGCGGTTGCAGAGGATCGAAGAGTTCACATTGTGGATTACGATATTATGGAAGGGATTCAATGGGCGTCATTGATGCAAGCTTTTGTCTCGAGCCCATCAGCCCCACATCTCAGAATCACTGCTATTTCCAGAGGAGCCAACGGCCGGAGATCGATTGGGACGGTTCAAGAAACAGGGCGGCGATTGGTGGCGTTTGCAGCTTCAATTGGTCAACCCTTTTCGTTTCATCAATGTAAATTGGATTCCGACGAGAGTTTTCGTCCTTCTGGATTGAAATTAGTGAAAGGTGAAGCGCTTGTTGTGAATTGTATACTCCACCTTCCTCATTTTAGTTACCGTTCACCGGAATCGATCGGTTCTTTTCTCTCCGGCACCAAGAGTTTGAATCCGAGGATTGTGACTTTGGTCGAAGAGGAAATAGGACATGGACCCACCATTGACGTCGATTACAAGGTTCAATTCCTTGATTCATTAGAGCGTTACTCGGCGATTTATGACTCACTGGAAGCGGTGATTCCGATGAAAAACAGAGCAAGGGCATTGGTGGAGAGGGTTTTCCTCGGCCCAAGAATCTCGGCGACTCTGAGGCGAATCGGACAGCGGAGGTGGGCGACGGCGGGAGCGGAGGAGAATTGTTTGTGGGGAGAGAAATTGGAGAAGATGGGATTGAAGCCGGCGACGATTAGCTTTGCGAATCATTGCCAAGCGAGGCTATTGTTGGGTTTGTTCAATGATGGGTACAGAGTTGAGGAATTGGGCAATAATAAGCTTGTTTTGGGATGGAAATCGAAGCGTTTGCTTTCTGCATCCATTTGGGTTTCTTCTTCTTTATCATCTTCTTCGTCTTCTTTATCTGATTCCGAGTAGAGATGAGTCTGTTCACGGTGGTTGTTCTTATTTCTGATCACTCTGTTTCTCTTTCGAAAATCAGTTTAATTCCTTCTTCTTCTTCTTCTTTAGTTGGGTTGTACAAGAGTTATTCCTTAATAATATTACATAATTCTTTATTTTATTCACTGTCCTTATTTAAATGTATGGACAAAAATAGTAACAATACCACCTAATTTAATTAATGATGGACAATTATTTTAATTTAGGATTCTTTTGCATCTTTGTCTTAATTATTGATGTTACCTTTGTCCTATTTAATATTTTTTTAAAACAATTATTTTTTTGTTCAACTATGGAGATATAGGGATTAGATCAAACAATCAATCACTCGATTATGTTCAAATTAATTAACTTTAAAATAACTCCATTATTATAAATCATACTTCCAAACTAAATTTGACGCTATTTCTATGTGCATTGGTGACTTTCTTTTAATGTAAAAGTGAGGTGATCAAAGTTTTCATTTGTTCATAAGTGGGTAAACATTTTAAAATCCATTTGCTTGTTTTTATATTCAACAAAATTTTAACTTTGTTCTTTTTAATTTTTTTTTTTTTTTAAAAAAAGACTTGTTTAACTATATTTTCTTTGTTTTATAATCTACTCCTTATAAATCTCTACTATATCAAAAGGAGCTATGTATGGAGAATCTTTACATGTCCTTTTTACCCTTACATTTTTCATAAATTTTCATAATGCCCTTTATCAAGTGGTCGTGCCTTTTAAATAACCATTGAAAGACGGTAGAGTTAACTTTTCTAATTTTTAGTTTACAAATAAATTTATATATTTGAAAAACAAAGTCTTAGGTCAAATAAGTGCAATTGATGTTGACCGGATGCAACTCTTCGAGATAGAATGTAATAAATGTCAATTGGATGCATCTCTTTGGGGTGGAGGTGGTTACACATATCGAATTGGTGCATTAATTATTCCAATTTATATGTGAGATGCAGTGTAAAAGAAAAAATAATAAATATTTGCATTTATATTTTTAAAAAAAATCAATGAGTATTTAATTGAATGAAAGTTGTAATTAATACAGTGAACCAATGCATCATTTTGTATGACTTCACAATAGATATATAATAACATTAATTAGAATAAAAATTGTTGCTTTATATATATTTCAATACTGATATATTAACATATTAATTTAATAATTTAATTACTAAAACAAATTTTCTCTTTTTTTACTAGATATAAGATTTTTTTTTTTAATATGATATTATCTAACTTTTAAAAATTGAGATGGTAACTAAAACAAGATTGTATAATATTTATTTATTATATGCTAAAAAATCACTATTAGAAAGAAATAATTAGAATTACAAAATTTTACGTGCAGACTAGTATTCCAAAATTATAGAAGAGTGTTTATATTTTTAAAAATTGAAGCTCATAATAAAGAAAGAATTGTAATAGATAACATTAGTTGTTTGAAAACAAAGATTGACCTCTATTAGATGGGTAAAGTAGTAGTTAACAGATGTTTTTAATTAATTTGAAATTTTAATATAAATCATTAATGGATCGTTTGAAATGCTGAATATGTATTTGAGATTTTTTTAAAAATAAAAACCTAAAAATTGATTAGTTGAAGTTATTGGTTCAATCGAAAGGAATCTTTTGGTCATTTGCATTTTGACTAAAAATCTCTTCTCTCGTTAATAAGAGAAATGAGTTTTACTTTGGGGTGGACAATTTATACTTTTTTTAGTACAAGAGTAGGGACGAGCAACAAAAAGAACTTAAAAAGAAATGGTCAAATCAACAAGCAAAGTAAAATTCATCTATAGAGAATGGTCTGTTAATAAGATTGCTAACAAATGAAATATTTGAGTGTCGTAAGCTAAATTATGAGTGATAGAATTACTCTTGTGATTGACTAAAAGAAAAATTTTAATGGACCCAAAGAGATAGAGATCACGGATGGAATCAACAAAGACTTGAACCTCATTTGTATATCATGTTTTGCCAACCAAAAGATTCCAAACAATAAAGGAGTCAATTTCAGCCAGAGAGAATAAATTTTTAATGGACCCTCATATAGAGCAATAGCCTTGTCAAGGTTAACTATGCCAGTTAGAAGGAAATGGTGTTCCATAGCAAGTATAAACGTCTTAATTGGAATCATGAACAATGATACAGATTTCCACGTCGTCATTTAGAATTAGATTCTAATTTAAACAATTGTTTAAAATATGTTTAATATTACCTAAAAGTAGTTGTAGTTACCTACTAATATTTAAGAGATAGTTGCAAATATAGCAATTAGGTCTAAAGTATTAGTAGATATAACATAATGTAAAAAAAATTACACATATGATAAAATTTATATAGTCTATCAGTGATAGACTACATCGTTGGTAGAAGCCATCAGTGATAAATCATATTACTAGTAAGAGTCTATCACTAATAGAAGTCTATCACGGATAAACCTTCCTATATTTGTAATTTTTTAAAAATGTTGTGATACACTTGTTATTATCCTAGAAAATGCTACCCATCACAATTACTCTAAAACTCAATAGGTAAAAAAATCAATTAATTTTTATATATTGAATTAAGATTAATAATTAAATTTCAATTTATATTATGAAAATTTTCTTTCTAGACTACTAAAAAAATATTTTTGGGAGTTGCTTATTTAAATATTTATTTAGAAATTGTCAGAGAATAAACTATAAAATGAAATTCTAAAATTAAAAATAAATATATGTTCAGGTTAGATCAGATTATTTTATGTGAACTCATGAATCAACCTAATACATTTTTATTATTATTATTATTATTATTATTATTATTATTACTCAACCCAACTCAAACTATACATGAGTTGGATTGGATTAGATTGGATTGATCAAATTTTTTTAGATCATCAGGAAACAATCAAACCAAATCGACCATCTAAAAAGGGAAATTGGAGAAAATGACAAAATTCAGGGTTCCTTTGAATTTATGTCAAAAATAAGAAATAATAATAATTTTGGCAAAAGGTGTGCCACTCATATGGCAGTGTACTTTTATAATACCGATGTCTATAGCATGTATCAATTATGAATCAATGTAAATGGGAAGTATCGTTCATGTGATTCCAACCAAACAGATTCAAGAGAAAAAGGTGGTACATATTTTGGCTAATTTGAATTTCGAAATGACCGTTTATAATCAGATTTGATTTGATATAACCATTTCGAATTTATTCAAAATGATTCAATCTCTAATTTGTATATTTCCATTTTGATTTTAATTTAGAGTAGATCTTCAAATCTTACATTATCTTATTACTTCTGTTATTATTTTAAATTAGTATTAACATATTTGATTCCGATTAAAATTTTATTCACATTATTATCAAACAAACTATATATTTCATTCAAATTTTCTCTTTTTTTTTTTATTTTTTATCATGTTTTAACACTTATCATCTTATTATATTATTATATCATTATTGAATGAGAAATTTTGAATCAATCATAAATTGTCACGTCATTTACAAGATTAATGATGAAATTACAAATCATCTAATTTGAGAATAGGAAACCGAGAATCAATTTATATTGGGATTGACTTATCTAGTTTGGATTAGGAAAGGTTTAAAATGTTTATTTGAAAATCTTTTTATGAATATTGATCTAGCAAGCATTTATCGCTTCTTATTTTTATTAACAGATAAGATAGCTAACATTTGATGGGATTTTTCTTTTTCCCTTTTTTTTCTTAAATAAACATATGATGAGATTAATATTATATGTTTCAATCAAAAAATATATATTTCTTTGAAAGAATCAACAAATATATCTTTTTTAAAAAAATCAAAATTATTAAATAAAACAATATACTGTTTAAATTATATTCATAATATTAAATTTACGTCAAGATGTTGATATTTTTATTAATGTTTTCACATTTTTATAGATACATGAGGGGTGAATCTATATCTTCATTATTGTAGAAAAACCTACCAAACATAATAATTAAGCAACAAAATATCATTAACGTAAATATAATATAAATAAAAGATATGTTAACTTGTTTAAAAATCATAAAATATATATTTACTAATTTAAATTTATTTTTATAATTTTTTTTTAAAATATCCATCGAAATCTAAATTCTATCAATATTTTTATTGAAATTTTCGTAAAATTAAGACATCAATATTTCTATCGACACCAATATTTTAAACATTGATTATATTATTATCTTCTCCATTCGAGATATACATCGTCGCTTTGTTCATGTATTATTTTCTAGTCAAATGGCTATTGCTAACTACTTACAACTCCCTATTTCTTCTCTCTATTTGGTTACGTAAGTACTAGGAATACAACAAAAAATCAAAAAATCAAAAAATCGAAAAATCAAACCAATCCACACCGATCCAATGGTCCAAATCAATCCACATGGTTTGACTTGATTATTTAGTATAAAATCGGACGTCTTGATTTGTATTTGAGGAAAACCAAAAAGTAATTGGTTCAAATTTATTTTTTATTAGAAAAATCAATCAAAACCAAATCTTTCCAATGGTATAAAAATAAACTATCTTTTAATATTTTAATTATTATGATGTATGTATATTTGTTATTTAGAAAAAAAAAAAAAAAAAACCAATTATAATGGAGCTTGTATATTTTTTATTTAAAAAAGTACCACGAAAAAAATGTCAAATTTCAATTTATGAAAAAAGAGTAGACCTGATTTTAATTTTAAATTAGTAAAAAGGGCCTACTCAACACAAAGTGGTAATAAAAATAAATATTTAAAGAAAAAAGGAAAATGCCAAAAATCGAGAACCAAACCGATAATAAACCGATCCAAATAAAACCAATCCAATGATTTTGTTCTTTATTGGACTTTGGTTTGGACTTCTTCTTTGTAACCGATTGATTTGGTTTATAGTTAACCTTATAACTGACAGAACTAAACCGACTATCACCTCTAGTAAGCCCTAGCTCAGTGAGGATTTTCTTACTTGTAGCCCATTCCTTTTTATTCAGCTATATAAAATGCTAACATGAATTCTTTTGTACTAAAAAAGAGTTTTGTTTTTTCAATGCAAGGATTAATATGAAATTATAGAAACTACTAGAATCAAATTGATAGTAGCAATGTAGGACTTGTTTGGTAGAGAATTTGGATTTTGTTTTATGTTTTCAGATTCACTAAGTTAAACAAATATGTGTTAGCAAACAACTCAAATGTTGTTTCTGAAAAAAAATTTTGGATTTTGTGATCCAAATAGTACAAATTCTAATAATATTTTTATGTTTTCATTGTATCCAGATTTTGAATTTAAATTTTAAAATACAGAATTATATTAAATAAAGTAAAATATTTAGCAATACAATATATCATATTATAAATTTATTTTATTTTTTAAAAATATAATATGTATTATGTAATGTATTATAAATAATATAATATTACAATATGATTATTATATAATTTTTTTTAATATAAATCATATTCATAAATAAATTAATAATAGTTTATTGTCAATTAAATATTGAGTAATTGCGATGGGTAGTATTTTTAAGGATAATAATCAAGCATATAATAACATTTAAAAAAATTACAAATATAGCAAAGTTTATACTTCTATGATTGATATACTCTTACAAGGAATATGATTTATCACTTATGACTCCTACCAGCAATGTGGTCTATCACTAATAGACTATATAAATTTTGTCATATGTGTAATTTTTTTTTTATATTATGTTATATCTACTATTACTTTGGGCCTAATTGTTATATTTGCAACAGTCATAAAATTTTATTTGTTTTTAGAAAAATGACCCGAGTAATTCGAATCAACTCAATTGGATGGGGTTGAATTCATTATTTAATAAGAGTTATTTAAGTTAAAAAAACTTACAATCCGAACAATTAGATTAGGTATATAGAATGCTTTTAACTCAATCCAATTTACAAATACCGAAAACTTATAAAATCAAATATCTTGATTTTTTAAAAGGATAAATTAGAAAAATCGAAATTTTCAAAACAAGAAAACCCGAGCCAAACCCGTTGGTTTGACAATTTTTTTAAACACTCCTATGATACAATTCTGCGTATATAAATAAATAATAACATTACAAATATACCAATAAATGTGAAATCTTATTATTTTAATTAAAAATTTAAAAAATATATTAGTTTTTTTAGCATGTAATAAATAAATAATATACATGTTTGCTTTAAATTTTAATTACTAAATATTTACAAGTTAGATGATGTAACAATTTTAATTGTTTCTGAATAGATCGTCATGTTATAGTGATGAGATTTAGTATTTCGTGAACTCTTTACGTAATTTACATTTTTAGGGGTAATTCAAGGTTTTTCCTTTGTTAATCACAATTGCAATTCCATTATGTAGGAACTTGCTATACATGTTCGCAGACATCGACCGATATCAATTTATCTCAAAAATCACCCACCATGAGAGGATTCCTTTTAAAAGTTGATTATTGTTTAATGTTTCTTGTCAACAACAATAATAATAATGTAATAATTTTTATTTTAATATTTTCATATTATCATTATTTCCGTAAAATTTCTTCTACGTAGTATTAAAATAAAATTGTTCTCATAATTAAGTTATCAAATAAATATGTTAATACTTTGATATTTTAATATAATGCAACAATTTAGGAATATGTATCTTCATGTTTGTCGAATAAATATGTTAACATAATGATATTTTAACACAATGCAACGATTAATATGTTAACTTTTGATATTTTTAATATAATGCAACAATTCAGGAATATGTATCGTCGTGTGTGTTCGTCGTTATCAAATATGTTAATATTTTGATATTTTAATATAATGCAACAACTCAAGAATATGTATCTTTGTGTGTGTGCATGTTGTGTGTGTGTTCTTATAGTTTGCTTATGGATTTAATTCAAAGTAATTAAAAAGTGTTAGTTTTTGTTTTAAGATTATTTATGTTATAAATACATATAATTTAAACTTTGTTTTTTATAAAAGATATTATGGGTTACATTTAAATTGTAAAAAAAGTATTCATAACTCTCTTTTCCTAGATTATAAAATCTTAAATTTATAATGTTTGTTTTTATTTAAAATAAAGAAGTTTATCCTTATTATTTTCATAAAGTAAGTGATGTGAATTCAACCATTGAACCATTGCATGTATCTGAGGGAGCAATTACAAGAAGCAAGGCAAAGAAGATTCAAGAGGTTTTCAGACCTTTAAAAGCTAGCAAATTTACCACAATTTTAGCCAAAATTTTTATATAATGTTAGTTCAATTAGTCAAGAAGAGAATGACATGAAAATCACAGAAAAAGTCCTATGGTTTGGAAGATGGCACGGTGGTTAAAAAAAAAGTGTGCAGATCTTGTGAAGAAAATACTATCAAATATGCACTGCATGTGAAAACGTGATATCAAACCGTGTCAAACGTGTAGATAGATTTTCTACATTTTTAGTTTTGAATTTTTACTTCTAAACTAGTATGCAATTAAGTTTCAAATTCCTAGGTGTTATTTTCTATTTGCATTTAATTGTATTTGAATGACTTTTGAGCTTTCATCCTATGCACTAAATTAGTATGCAATTAAGTTTCAAATTCCTAGGTGTTATTTTCTATTTGCATTTAATTGTATTTGAATGACTTTTGAGCTTGCATCCTATGCACGGCTATTTCGCCTCGTAATGCTCTTGAAAACATAGATTATCAATATTAAAAAGCTTGTGCTTATTCAACCCTTTGGTGTTCTCTTTTCTTTCAAATCTTGCTTTAGATTTGATGTTTAAATCAATTTATTAGATTGGCCTTGATCATGCTAATTCTAAGTGAATTGTCTTAGGATCTAAGAGTGACCATCATAGATTCTAAGTTTGATCTAAGTTGGCTTATTTTTTCGAGTGTTTGCAATGATTCTAGAAGAACCTCTAGCTTTGCATCTAACAAATATTGCGGGCACTTATCATTTGGTATCATAGCATTTGGTCATCATTCTTGGCCGACTCTAGAGGTGTTATCTTTACTTTATTTCAATTTATGTTCATTTCTTTTTTTCTCCAAAGTAATTACTTACATCTTGTAAAACAAGACATATTGTAACTTGTCTTGAAACCTTCTTCAAATTTGCTCTTGGATCATAAAAAATTCATTAGCAAAAAAGTAGAAAAAAAGTCAGCAAAAAAAAAAAGAAAAAAACATTAGCAAAAAAGAGAGAGAGAAAATCAAAGAGCCCATGAAAGTTATTGTCATTAGTTTGAAAAAAAAAAGTCCAGATTTGTTTTAGAGTTGTTAATCCTAAGTTTGAGTTACTCTAGTCTTAGTTTGTGAGAGTTGATCATTTGAATTGTTTTTCATCAAAATTTTAGTGTGATTGTACAAAAAAAATAAGCCAAGCCTTACATCTTTGACCTAGTACCAAAAGTCTACCCTTGAGTGATAAACATGAGTGTTCTTGAGTGAAATTGGTGAAAAGTGTGGTGAAGTCCTTTTATTACTAACTTTAAAATTTCATAGGATGAAGGAGTACCACAAGTACAAGAGACTAATATGGCTATTTTTCAAGCCATTCAAGGCATGATGAAAATAATGAAGAAAGATAGACAAGAAAGGAGGGCACAACAACAAAGAGAAGAGCGAGCCTTAGAAGAAGATGAGGGAATATTGGATTTAGTTGAACAAAAAAGACAAGTTTGAGGAAGATGAAACGTGAGAGGAAGAGAAGAAATAATGTTGAACCTAGAAGAGGTGAAAAAATCCATGAATATAGAGATAGTGGAGTCAAGCTCAAAATTCCACCATTTTGTGGAACGGCGGATGTAGAGGCATACTTGGAATAGGAAAGGAAGATAGAACATGTGTTTGATTGCAACACATTTAGTGAGAATAAGAAGATGAGACTTGTCATTTCCGATTCACTAACCATGTCAGAAATTAGTATCAACGTCTCAAATCCGAGAGAAGGAGGAAAGAAGAAGATCTCATTGAAACTTGGGAAGAACTTAAAGAAGCCATGAGAAAGAGGTATGTTCCAAAACATTATGAAAGAGATTTGAAAACTAAATTGCAAGCTTTGAGGTAGGGAATAAAAAGTGTGGTTAAATATTATCAAGAGATGGAAACTTTGATGGAAAAAGCAAACATTCAAGAAGAAGAAGAAACCATGTCTAGATTCCTTAGAGGTTTGAACCGAGAAATTGTTCATCCCGGTGATAGGTATCCACAACTTCACTTGGAAGATATAAATCATCATGCAATTAAAATTGAAGAACAATTGAGAGAAAAAAAAAAAGGAACATTCCAAGAGGTATAATTCTAAAGCTAATACCTTTTCAAATTCTAATGTTTGGAACAAGGATAGTGTTGTGAATAGGAGTGAAGCAAAAGGGAAGTTTTTGGCTCCCAAAAGAGTGGAGGCCAAGAGCACCAATATTAAAAAGAATGAAGCTTCAAAGGAGGTAAGAGAGAAATCTAGTTCTATTCAATGTTGGAAGTGCAAAGGATTTTGACACACGAGCAAAGATTGTGCCAATAAAAAAGTCGTGGTCATAAGAAATGGAATTCTTGATTCGAAAGATGAATGTTATGAACAAGATGCCCAACTTATGGAAGAGTCCAAAGCATATGATGATGAATATATTGAAGAAGGTAACTTCATATCCTTATTTGCGAGACAAGTACATAATGTGCAAATCAAAGAAGAGAAAGTTGAAGATCAAAGGGAGAACTTGTTTCACACAAGATGCTTGATCGAGGGAACACCATGTAGCTTAGTGATTGATAGTGGAAGTTGTATAAATGTAGTAAGTAGTTTTCTTGTAAAAAGACTCCAACTCACTACTCGTCCACATCCAAAACCATATAACCTTCAATGGTTGAAAAACAAAGGAGAATTGAAGGTAAACTTTCAAGTTCTTATTTCTTATACTTTGGAAAGATATAAAGATGAGGTCCTTTGCGATATAGTACCTATACATACAGGTGATATGTTATTGGGCCGACCTTGACAATATGATAGAGAAGTCACTTATGATGGATTGTTGAACAAGTATACATTTACTTTGAATGGGAAGAAGTTTACTTTGCTCCCATTGTCTCCATATGAATTACAATTGATCAAGTGAAATTAGAAAAGAAAAGAAAAGAATTTGAGTATCAAGAGAGGAAAGAAGAAAGTAAGTTAAAGAGAAGAGCGAGAAAAGAGAGAAAAGTGAGGGGCAAAAGGTGAGTAAAAATCAAGAGAGAATGTGAGTTTGGTTATGAGAAAGGGGGAAGTGAGGAATCTGTTTTCATTCGAAGCACCAAACTTTGTACTTATGTGCAAAGTAATATGTTCAGTAACTGTATCTAACGCTAATGATGCTTTGCCTAGTATTTTTAAATCTCTTTTGCAGGAATTTAATGACATGTTTCCATATGAATATGCACCTACGAGTCTACCTCCTCTAAGAGGGATTGAACACCAAATTGACTTCATACTCGAGGGAAACTGCCTATAGGACCAATCCAGTCGAGGCCAAGAAAATTCAAAGACAAGTAGAAGAACTCATGAATAAAGGTTATGTTCGAGAAATCATGAGTCCTTGTTTGGTTCCGATCATTTCGGTACCCAAGAAAGATGGAACATAGAGGATATGTGTTGATTGTCAAGCCATCAACAAAATAACAGTAAAGTAGTATCGGCATCCTATTCCTAGATTGGATGACATGTTAGATGAATTACATGGTGCAAATCTGTTTTCAAAAATTGATCTTAAAAGTGTTTACCATCAAATTCGAATGCATGTGAGAGATGAGTGGAAAACGACTTTCAAAACAAAATTTGGTCTTTATGAGTGTCTTGTTATGCCATTTGGCTTTACTAATGCACTAAGTACTTTTATGAGGCTAAAGAATCATGTTTTAAGAGCATACATTGGAAAATTTGTTGTTATATACTTTAATGATATTCTTGTTTACTCTAAAAATTTGAATGAATATATTTTGCATATCAAGACAATCGTATACTTTGATGATATTCTTGTTTACTCTAAAAATTTGACATAAATTTCGATTGTGAACTCTTAGGGACGTGAGAGCTAGAAATAATCATATCATATATGTTTATTAATCTCCCATTGAAGCGTTCTAACATATCATATACGTTATTTGATTTTCACTGATGTGTTCTAATAGTATATCATATATGTTATTAAACTTCTACGGAAGTGTTCTAACGATTAAATGGGGTATGCGTTTCTTAGGTTTGTTTCAATTAATTAAACAACCTAAGTCTAGGTGTTTATCCAAGTATAACGTTTATAATTGGATTTAACTTACGATGTCTAGGTGATAAACTAGTTTTAAAACCTCATAGTGCTCACGTATTGCTCATAAAACTAGTTAACAATGCTCAATAAATCGACCATAATCCCTAGGTAGGAGGTGTTCCGTAGATCGTCAACTTAAATACCTCAAGCCTTCGACAGGATTATATAACGGTTGAGTTTGTAACTCGAGTTTATAAGTTTAACGACCTAGTTTAACTATTAAAACGAGCGGTTAACCTACGTAAGCATACAACTGTTCTTTGTTATGGATTTTAAATGTCTAACCCAATTTTATAACGGTTTACAAAATTTTAGACATGCTAAACATCCACAACATTCATCAAAGGTATTCAATATTTAATATAACATTTATATTAAGCAAAATAAACCCTAAACATGCATACAATATATTATAACATTTTATAACATACTTTCAATGCATGTAACATGCTTTCTATGGTGGGATTTTAAAGCTACATGGCATACTATATGCACATACAAGATTTATTTAACTATAATATACATCACATGCATAAATAATTAAACACATACTGATATGGTTTTAGTTTTAGCATTTTCAAGCAAACAAGGCCTAATTATTACAAAAACAGCAAGACACAGCTCCAAACCGCTTATGGACCACTCGAACCGCTCCAAACTAGATCCAAACAGCTTGAACCGGATGTGAACCACCTGAACTGGACCAGCCAAAACCATTTTGAAGCAGAACCGGATTGAGTTTGAAGAAAACCGGCCAAATAATCCTCGATGGTCTTTGCTCAATCAACGGGTCAAACTCATCAAACCGATTCAAGAATCTCGCTGCTAGACCAAAATCTCACTCGTTTGAACAGAATCTTGCTCCTCATTGGAAATCTCGCTCAAATTCGATTAGAATCTCACTGGTTTCAGCAAAATCTCGCTCCTCACTCAAAAACTCGATCAAACTTGATTAAAATCTCGCTTGAACTCAAAATCTCGCTGGAACTCGATCAAAACTCGTTATTCGATCACAGTTGAGGCTCAATCCTCGCTGAACTATGAGTAGCATCGCGACGCTCGAGGGCAGAAGCTCACGATCTGGAAATCTACAGCTCGACCTTTTTCACTTTTTTCTTCAATTACAATTTAAAGCGACCCTATCCATTTCTGGAGTTCACGTTGATCTTGAACAACCGCACAAAACCCATCCAAAGGGAGACACACCTAAGGCGCCACGAGGGAGTATAGAATGAACTCACGGTGTGAACTAATGACAAAAATCATAGAATGTGTTGACACACACCCTTCACCCACTTACTATAAACACTCTCTTCATCCACCTTGATATTGACTCATGCAAACACCATCCGAAGGGGGATGCTCCCAGGGCACCATAAGGCCAAGCGTGAATCTCACGATGTGAACATTCAGGAAGAAAGGTAAGTGGAATCATTGACATATTAGATAAATCTCTTCCTCTCGCTGAGCATTTTATAACCTAGGGTTTAGTTTACTTAGAAAAAACATTGCTAAGGATTTTAACTAAGTCACTTTTTAGGTTTGCCCAAGAGTAACTTTTACCTTGGATAGTTGAAAAAACTTTTGATCATCATCCATTAAACTCTATAACGAAGTATTTGACCAACTGTAGCATGCTTGCAAAAAATCTATCTAATTCACCTTTTCAGGTAGGTTCCCAGGTAATGGTATTCCGTTTCTGTCAGCTTAAATACCCCAGCCTAGACAGAACCCATCTTAGACAAATGGTCCCTTATAGATAGCTTTAATACAATTTTAATCTTTTATGCCAATCAATTTAATCCTATTAAACTGATTTAAAAAGATTAAACTAGGTTGCTAATGCCATTAGAACCTTTGAACTTAGGTCTATCTCAATCCAATTTTAAAACCTTTTTTAAAAAAAAATTAGTTCACCCTAAGTCCGCATGCAACTCTTTCTTAACGAGTTTAGTTCTAATTTCCTTTATAACACTTATGACGGAAACAACTAAAATCAACCACAACGCAAAGCTAACACAATACAAGGTATTCATAACGTTTACAAACAGCCTAAGTGTGTTCATTCATTGCTACTTTTTATACAACACTTATAAAAAACAACAACGAAACAAGCAAAACATGTTTCCATTCACCCTTATACTATAGTGCTTATAATATAAAGATGGTGCATGATAATGCTCACTACATGCCAAAATATAACTCTTATATTTCATGATGCATGCGTATGCTTTCAAGTAATTTCATCATGCTATATTATAACTCTTATAATACATGATGCATGAATAATTGCACAACCTAAGGTGGGTTTCAAATCTATGTGTCATACATTTTGCCATATAAATACCACACATCTCATGTATAATAAAACAAATGTTGATGAACCAGGTAAAATTGCCTTAAATCCTCACAAACTAAAGCTAACTATTACAAAACAAGGAAACTTTGGTTCAAACAGGCGAACTAGGTCTTGAACCGTCCAAGCAAAGTCCATGTCTCCACTGATCGTGCATCAAACACCTTGAGATCGTCTACACGAAAGAAGAAACGTTTTGCTCAATCGTTTACCAATGCTCCCAGAGCTAAACAATCATGTACCTTTTACTATGCGATGAAGCACGAGATACGCGATCGTGCAATACGCTCCGCAAAACGCAAGCCTTATACGATCATCTAAACGACTACAATGCAATGAAGCACGTTTGTCTAAATGATCGTTGAGCGATCACCTTCGTATCGTATACTGCGTGATCGTGTAGTCAGTGACTATGCGATGAGATATGCTAACTACACGATCGTCTAGCGCGCGCCTTCTTCTAAACGATAAGCATCATATACTCCCACTACGATCGTCTACCTCCAGCATCTCTGCGATCGGGTAACCAACGCTACGTGATAGAGTAAACGATTTACCCCATCATTTAGTATTAATGATGACGGGCAGAAATGCACGTCATTTTAGGCCTTTTATTTAGAATTATGAGGATTTTTAAGTGCAATATACGGCGAATATGTTAGGAATTCATGAGAAAATGAGTTTGCGTCGTTCAACATTAAGAATCTCGGCTAACCCACTATTATGCGTCATTATGTGTTCAATTTTCTATCTTTGTAGCTAACGCAGGAAGCAGACACATACGCGAAAACCGAGCTATCGCAAAGATGACTGCATGCGGAGAATTTCTCTATCGCAAAGGCGAGCGCATACGTTCAACGCATGGGTGTTACGGTAATCAACTGAATGCGTCCATCGCATAAGAGTTGCGATCATCGAGTGAATGCGGTCATCGCATAGAAGTTGCGGTCATAGAGCGAATGTGGTCATCGCAAGATTGCGGCTACACGATGATAACTATAATAGCAGGATGAACGCAAGGTTGGTGGAATGGAAACATTAACGCATATCTCGGGAGAATCAAAAGAAGATATTGGCATTTCACCTACCACGCCATTAGTAGCAGAGATTCAGAAAAGGACCATCGCGCTGCGAATGTCAGAATCAGAGCAGGTCCATTAATGTTGTCGGTGATCAACCTCTATAAATAGAAGCCGATGAGCAGAATTTCAAATCATCCAAGGTTTCTCGCCTGAAACTCTCCTTACGGCGGATCCTTGTGATCCAGACGAAAGCGTGAGAAGAAGGCTTGAGAGTTCTTCATTTCCTTCATCCATTTCGAGTGACGACCGAAGCCTTCACTGGAGTTAGAGCTCGAGAGAGTCAGCTCCACCACCCATCCATGGCACCACCGGCAGCCTTGACACACATCTGCTGGAAGCAAGACATTGCTTCCAGCTGGTCCTTTTCCATTTCTCTTCTTTCCTTATATTGTATTGTATTACATTTTGGGTTAAGGAATTAATACATTTTGTGATCAATGCAATTCTATATTTTCTGCGATTCCATCTCTATCTTCCTTTACTTAGCATCCTTAACCTTCCCTGCATCACTTAATGAGATTGCTAGAGTATCGCATACTTAATCATGCAGCATAGGAATATGAAGAATGTAGCAAACCACCGGGAGGTGTGCGTTGCGTGAGTGTTGTGAGAAAACCTTATTTGCTTAGTGTGAAGCTGTAGCAACGCTTGTCTATAAGCGAACACAATGCTTGTCTATGAGTAAAGTCAGCAACAGCTAACTGTCCGGGAGGGTAAGTGGTTGGTCGCATGAAGTAATGTAAGCAAGTGTTCACTAAATATCAGAATAATCTTACGTCAATTAGGTTTATACGATTACCTTGTCTTATGAGCGCATCATTCATCATTTAGGCATACTTGGGAGAGTAGTCTAAAAACCAAATCTAAGACTCGAGAGAGCAGATTGGAACGCATAAGCAAGAATGGGGAACTTAGAGATAAGCTCTGTTTGCTATTACACATGCACCTTACGAATAAGATATTGCATGCATCCAGAAGTAGGATACGGTGGTCTGCGGTCTTCTTGTTTATGTGTGGGAGCACATGAGTAGAAATAGAGACTTAGGAATAAGGTGTTTTGACACTTCGCATATACATCGCATGCGTCCTAGAATTAGGCTCAAGTGTGTGTAGCATGATCGTATAGCTTGCGTTGGCTGAGGTTGCCCTTGCGGTCAAGCTTAGGGTTGCGATGAAGACATCCTCACATTTTATCTATTTTTCCATGCATTTACTACGCGTCAACAGTTGTCGTGTCTCTACCTTTCATTCGTAATCTCACCGCTTAATCTGTTAGTGAGGAGTAGGAGAAGTGCTTAGCTTACAACCCCCATCATTATTTTGTTCATCAACCGCAAACACATCACCGCATACATTTAGCTACAAGTCCCTGAGTTCGACCTTGGATCACCCGAGAAACTTACGTTCGCGTTATACTTGGCGTGATCTAATAAAACTTGTGACAGAAATGCAAGGTCATCGCATATAAGAGTAACGCATATTTTTATTCTAACGCATGACCACCGACGCATGATAATAAATGCATAACTTAAGACATGCATCACGCATTGCGTCCACATAATTTTACTCATCAAGTCTTTGACTGCTAATTTTACGTCATCAATTCGCTAAATGATCGTTTAGTAAATACTACACGATCGTATAGAAAAATCTACACAATCGTTTAGATAAATCCCAACGATCGTTTACTTGAGGCTACATGACACAACCAACTCTTGGTCTTCTTCTTCGCTGAGAACCACATCTCAAATTTCATCATGAACAACTCGACAAACTCAAACACTTTGAATTATAGACTTGATTGCATGTTAATTACACCCAAAAACACAGGGGCCCTTACAAATTAACACTTTTTAATTTAAAGACAGCTTGAAACAGAGGCATTTAACCCGTAAACATTCATCAACGCCATCCACAAAATTTAACACGCAATGCAGAAAACCCACCACGACTGTAAAAGAAGTTCAAAACAAAAGTGAAATTTGGAATAACATAACAACTTGGCTCTGATACCAATTGAAGGAAATCGGAACTGAGGTTCCCATGAGCAGCGGAATGATCGTTCCAAATTTCAATCGTATATGAACATAGCAATTACAGTACAGAAACAGAAACAACAGGCTATGCGCAAAAAAGAAATTACAACATGCTTTTCTACATATCAAGGGAAGAATTCACATACCTTTGAAGACTCATCTTCAACACCTTTGATCATGAATGCTCGAACAACCCACAAAACTGCAACACTCGAACGCTCATCCACCACGACTGCAACACAGCACGATCAACAAAGAACTCAAACATCACAATCTCCAAGATCACGAACACAGCGGACTCCACACGAACACCACGAACGACCTCCAAATAACCTCGACAGTGTTGAGTTAAGTATGACCACCACAATGGCTACCTTAGTATTCTCGGTGTGAGAATCCAGAAGTGTGGGCTCTGTGTGGACTTGGTTAGAGGTAGAGACTAGAGGAGGAAAATCGTGTAAACGATTGAGCAAGTGGAAAATGTCAAAGTCTATCATATAGACGATGCCCAATCGTTTAATAAAAGCTATGTGATCGTTTAGCTAAAGCTATACGATTGTCTAGCTAAAGTTATGCGATCGTTTAGCTAAACGGCCAGCTAAGTGTCTATCGTACAGAAACACTCCATGATCGTCTAGTCTCTTCAAGCCATCGTTTAATAAATCGTATTTACTTGACAACCTTTCCGTGAGAACTTTCCGAGAATGGAAATCTCAATCAATAACTTTTGCAAATTTTCCTAAAATTAGGAAAACAATTTTTCTTTTATCTCACGGTTACCCTGAAACCATCAATGACCTCCCACTCAATTAGTTATTAGAGAAAAAGAGATAATTATCTAATTATTAATATTATTACAAATATATATGATAACCAACTTACCATACTATATTTATAACCTATAGTTTTAATATTTCATCTCATGAAACATATAAACCATAACTCTTTTTCTAGTCAGTTGGTTTACCTCAAGAGTTGAGGGAACCTTGACATAGTGGGAGGGTTTCGAACCCGCCTGTTCGCTATCTAAGTTTCACGGAAATCCTTGCTATGGTAGTAGATGGTGACGTTAAGGGTTCATTGTCTTATCGGAAGGCAATGGAGGATGTTGACCGGGATGAATGAGTCAAGGCCATGGATCTTGAGATGGAGTCGATGTACTTCAACTCAGTATGGGATCTTATACTCATAACCCTAGGTTATTTGTGTTGAGGTTGATGCCCTAAAGTCTTGTGTTCAATAGTTTGTAAACAGTTTGTACGAACGCTTGTGTTGTATAATATATGATATTTTACTTCACATCTTGTTTTTTGCTCTATTGCATATTTTATTTACTTTACCACAAACCAATAAACTTAAAATCTTTGGTTATCTATATGTAACTCAAGCATGTATATGGTGACATACAAGTGGATCATGTCTTGAGTGATAACCAAAATAGTCTATAGTATATGGATATAGGAGGGAAACCTTATCCTGGTAACGCTACGGATGCGGCCCGCTTTGTAGAATGGTCACAAGTGTTGTGACTTGTCACAGATGGTCTGATCCTGATCATTCGTGTTGGGGACATGCGAGTGAGGGCATCCTATACAAAGAGTTTGTATAAGACCTGACCACGAAGTACTAACGTCTCGTTATATAACACTGTTCATGATAGAGACTTCATTTCACTAGAATGACCATAGGTAAAATAACCTCAATCCTGAGTGAGTTGGGAACTTCTGTCATTGAGGGTGGTCCTTTGATTTGTATGGGTGCGAGTGGCCAGGGCGTCAATTCAAACCTACCATTTTGGGGATTCGTCTGATTTGGGAGCTGAGAACTCAGCTACACAAGATTGAATTCACTCCTTCCCCGAGGCAGGGGTAAGTAGATAGATAACTCCCTTAAGGGCTGATTCTGGGGCTTGAACGATGTGGCATCACACACCTTCTCTTGGCCCGAGAGGTGTTCACACATAGTTGGACTATGTAATATTGTTCATTAGAGGAATCAGTGATGCTTAAAAAGTGAGATGTAACTACAGGGGCAAAACGGTAATTTGGTCTAACTGTACTTACGAGCATCTGTGAAGGGTCATCGTACTCATGATTGGTTATATCCGATAGACACATAAATATATCTATGGTAAGAAGAGTTCAGCTGTTGGTCTTTAGTGGAATGCCTGATAGTTAATGGATAGTGGATCTCGTGGCTAAAGAGTTTAGTCAGTTATTCACGGACTGTTGGAACTTCGAGCCATAGGTCCATTAGGTCCCCTGGGTAGCTTGGATAAAGTCGAGAATCAGTGTTTGGGTTAATTTGAAATGTTCAAATTGACAAGAGGAAGTTTGATTATATATGATATAATTGGACTGGTTAATTATATATGATATAATTGACTAAATGTATGAGATACATAATTTTGGAGGAAATTAGATATAAATATGATTTATATCAAGTAGAGGAGAAATTACTATAATAGATATGTGATATCAAACTATAGGTTAGAAATATAATATGATTATATTTATTAAAAATTTAATTGGTTAATTATATGATAATTAACCTAAAAACTCTCTCGAACGTGCGTTAGTGGGAAAACAACATCGATTTTTGTAATCGAAGAATAAAAATGAAATTTTGTTTCATTTTGAAAGTTCAGAAAAAGATCGAAAGTTTTTGCGTTGGTGTGAAAACGTAAACAATCGCTTAAGTTAAGAGCCTATACGATAGTCGCTCAGTGCCTAAACAATCGCATACCTCGTGCCTAAACGATTGCCTACCTCGTGCCTAAACGATCGCACATTAATTCCTAAACGATCGTATAGTATGTCATGTTTAATAAACGATCCCATAGTGTGTCGTGTTTGCTAAATGATTGCCTACCTTTTTCCTAAACGATCATTTAGTAAAACCTTCATGATCGTGTAGTTTCTTCTAAGTGATAAGCATCTAGCTATGCAATAGCTTTATATTCTCTTACACTTGCTTATCGTCTACACGATCAGTTCTTCCTCCTACCTCTACCAAACTCACCAAAGACCACACTTTAGGTTCTCACTCCGAGAATACCTAGGGCTCCTTTCTGGTGGTGTCGTCTCTGTTGCGTTCATTTGTTTGTGGTTGTTCGTGCTGCTGTAGCCGACGCATCTGCTGGGTGTTTGTTGATCGAGTAGAGCTCTTCCGCTGCGTTGAGTTCCATAGCTTGAAGAACGTCTTCAACTGGTATGAGAACTCTCTCCCTTGTTATTTTTTTGTTCAAAGCATGCCGTTAATTACTGTTTGTTTGCATAACTGTGCATTTGAATGTATATGGTGTATTTCGATCATGGTGAAATTGGAGAGATCCGATGGCGCTCATGGAACTCTTCGTTAAGAGATCCTTCATATGCTTGCATGCAAAAATAACATAGCCATCCATTATTTATATTATATTCATTATAATATATAGTTTGAATGTATGCATGGAATGTACGTTATTTAATTTCATTACTTTGATATATATAAGTGTCATGTATATGCAGTAATGAAATGAACATTGCATGATGCATGACATTACTTTAGGTAATCTTATAAACGTTATAATTTTGTAAAGTATGTCAATCAATGCAATGTAGGTTTTAATTTGTTTCATTTACTTTATAAGAGTTATAAATAAACGAAATTAGAAATTAAAATCAATAACTAAGAGTTGCATGCAAACTTAGGTGAAATCATTTCTTAAAATAGTTTTAAAATATGATTGAGATAAACCTAAGTTCACAAATTTCTAATAAGATTAAAAATTAGATTAATCTTTTTAAATTGGTTTAATAGGATTAAATTGATTTCAGCAAAAGATTAAATTTGTAGCAAATATATCTATAAAGGACCTTTTATCTAAGGTGGGTTTTGGTTAGGTTGGGGTACTTAAGATGACGAAAACAGAACACTCCTACCTGGGAACCTACCTGGAAAGGTGAATTAGATAGATTTGCTATAAGCATGCAATTGTTGATTAACATTTTCTAAAGTGTTTAACGAATATTAATCAAAATTATTTAACTTTCTAAAGTAAGTGTTACTTTTGGGCAAACTTAAACAATCGCTTAGTAAAAATAATTAGTCGTATTTTTCCTAAGTAAATAAACCCTAGGTTGTTAAAATACTCAGTGGGAGGAATATATATATATATGATATGTCATTTTTTCACTCATATCTCTCCCTTAATATTCACACCGTGAGACTCATGCTTGGCTTTGAGGCACCCTGGGAGCGTCCCCCTTCAGATGATATTTGCATGGGTCAATATCAAGGTGAATGAAGAGAGTATTTATAGTAAGTGGGAGAGAGATGTGTGTCAACATGTCCTACGGTCTCTTTCATTAGTTTGCACCGTGAGACCTTCTTGCACGGCCTCAAGGCGCCCTGGGAGCGTCCCCCTTCGAATGGTTTGTGTAGTTGGTCAATATCAAGGCGAACTCTAGAAATGGATAGGATCGCTTTAGTTTTTTCCCCAATCGATTTTTCCCTTCGATTGACTCATTGGGGCAGAACTCTAGGATATAAAATGGAGGGTCACACTGATGGAAATTATGAAGCAAGTTAATCATTTCTTGACCAAATGAATGATGATTAATAGTTCTAGGAATAAGAGTTATTCTGATGTAATGATTGGTTGAGAGTGTCTCAATTCAGTGAAGGGACAACTAACTACCCTTCGGTGGCTTTTGTCTTAAATCACTGAAGCATCATTGCAAAACTAGTTGCTAAATGGGGTTCATTATATTTTCCTAAAACTGATTGGATTTTTTAAGAGTTATGCTAAAATCTAATGTAGATCAATATGTTTGTTTTTCAACAAATATGTAAAATAGCGTTTTTTCGTTAGTTGCCTTTTCTAGTTTGACCGATTTCAATTACACGACATAGAAAGAATCCATTAAAACGTTTTTCATGGTAAACGAACTCAAAATTTTCAAGAATGAGGATTGTCCTCAAGTCCCAACCCTTGATGCACCATGAAATGTTTGTAATGCATATAAGGTGTGGATGAAGGCTAATTTGAAGCCTCGAGTTCACATTTTGGCAAGCATACCTAATGTGTTGGCCAAAAGGTATGAGAACATGGTCATTGCATATGAGATCATGGAATCAATGCGAGAATTATTTGAACAAAAGTCCTCACTATCCAAGTAAAACGGGGTTGATGATAATGAAACCAGTAGTGTCAGTTTCCAAGGTAGTCTCTAGCCCATATTGAATGTCAAGGGAGTAATAAAGAAAGCAATCGTTGCCAACTGCGATGAAGTTCAATCGACGAGGATTGTCCTCTGAAATGAAACTTGGAGTTTATGACTTGGGTTCTGGAGTTGATCTCACTAATCTCCAGAAAAAGAAGAACTCCAAAGAAAATAAATATGATTTATTTGTCTTGGAGACGTGTTTAAGAGAGAATGATGATTCTGCCTGGATAATTGATTCAAGAGCTACTAACCATGTGTGTTCTTTCCATCAAGGATTTAATTCCTGGAAATAGTTGGAGACTGGAGAGATGACTCTTAGAGTTGGTACTAGTGAGATCGTTTCGACTGTTGCTATAGGCAAGCTTAAGTTATTTTTGGACAAGAAACGATATATATTATTAGATAACGTATATGTAGTTCCTCATATCAAGAGGAACCTAATTTCAATTTTCTGTCTAATTGAACAAACATATTCCATACCCTTCTCTAAGAATAAAGTGTTTATTTTTAAGAATGAATTGGAGTTAGGTTTTGGTTCAATGGAAAATAACTTATATGTACTAAGGTCATTAGTCATAAAAGTTGTGCTCAATACTGAAATGTTCAAAACAGCAACAACTGTAAAAAGACCGAGAAATTCTCCTAAAGAAAATGCCCATCTTTGGCATTTAAGGTTAGTTCACATCAATCTCAATAGGATTGAGAGGTTGATGAAAACTAAACTTCTAAATGGTTTAGAAGAAAACTCTTTACCAGTGTGTGAGTCATTCCTTGAAGGAAAAATGACCAAACGACCTCTTACTGGAAAAGGTTATAGAGCCAAAGAAACCTTGGAGCTTACACATTCAAACCTCTATGGTCCGATGAATGTAAGATCACGAGGTGGGTATGAATATTTCATCTCTTTCATAGATGAATATTATAAATTTGGCTATCTATACCTAATGCAACATAAGTCTGAAGCTCTTGAAAAGTTCAAGGAGTACAAGACTGAAGTTGAAAACTTATTAGGTAAAAAGATCAAAACACTATGATCTGATCGTGGTGGAGACTATATGGACTTAAGATTCCAAAACTATATGATAGAACATGGAACCACGTCCCAACTCTCAGTCCCAGGTATACCTCAACAAAATGGTGTATCAGAAAGGAGAAACAAAATCCTGTTGGACATGGTTCGGTCTATGATGAGTTATGCTCATCTTCCTGACTCGTTTTGGGGATATACAATAGAGACTGTAGTTTATATTTTGAACAACGTTCCCTCAAAGAGTGTTTCTAAAACAGCTTTTGAGTTATGGAGAGGTCGTAAAGGTAGTTTACGCCACTTTTGGATTTGAGGATGTCCAGCCCATGTGCTAATAGCAAACCCTAAAAAGTTGGAACCTCGTTCAAAAGTGTGCCTATTTGTAGGTTACCCAAAGGAAACGAGATGTGGATAGTTCTATGATCCAAGTGAGAATAAAATGTTTGTATTGACAAACGCTACCTTCTTGGAAGAATACCACATCAAACGAATCCCTAAAATGGTAGGCTTGTTGAGTTAGCGTTCAAGCCACTATCACCCATACAAATCAAATGACCACCTTCATAGGTAGGAGTTCACAACTCACTCAGGATTTAGGTCATATTATCTATGGTTATCCTTGTGAAATGCAAGTCTCTATTATGAACGACGTTATATAATGAGACTAAACATTTTGTGGTACGGACTTATACAAACTCTTTTGCATGTTATATCCCCACTCACATGTCTCCACATGAATGATCAGGATCAGATCATTTTTAGCACTTTACAACAATTGTAACATCTACAAAACAGGTCATACTCATAGCGTTACCAGGATAACCAAAATAAGGTATCTAGCCTTATCCATCTACTACAGACCATTTAGGTTATCACTTAAACATGATCCACCCGTATGTCTCTACATACATGTTTAAGCTACAAGATAACCTTGGATGTTAGTTTATTGGTTCGTGGGTAATGCAACTCAGATTGAAAAAAACATCATATATTTTAATAAATAAATAAGATGTTGTATATTACAATTACAAATTATAAGACCTTTTGAGCAATCTTCACTTGACCTAAAGCTAGTGGGGTGTATAATATATGAGTTAAACTAATATACAAAGTACAGAAACAATAAACTAAGGTATAACACGCTTAATACAAATCTCCCACTTGCCCTAGTCTAAATGTGACCTATCCCATAGACCCAAACTCTGTAGGTGACCCTTAAACACCTTAACCGTGAAGGCCTTTGAAAATGGATTAGCAACGTTGTGCTTCGAAGCTATCTATGTGACGATCACGTCCCCTCGATGCACAATCTCTCGGATGAGATGATACTTCTACTCTTAACTTCAGTCACTAGACCTAATTTTAGAATATAAAGAACACATGCACAGCGGAAGCAAGGATCAATAACGTTCCAATTACATAAAAACAAGAATAAGCATGCATAAAGGTTAAAAATTACAACCTCTGTAGAATCCACCGCAATCTTCCTCTCCCGAGCTCGATCGACACCATCAATGACAAATCCTTGATATTCTCTGGTTGAAGAACATGGTTGTGGGACCGGTTGTTAGTGAAGACAAGGGAAACACTTTCGTAAAAGGAGAGTAAAGAGATTTTGGTAGAAGAGTTTAGGTCAAAGGTCTAAGAAGCATTAGATTTTACAAAATTCAAAAACCAAACTATTTATAGAAAAAATACATGCAAAATCCTATCTGGTATGTCTTTCACCTCAAACTCCATTAGCATGTAAACTTTAGGTGTCAAGCCTTGAAAGTGCAACTTCAAAGTCCACTTAGTTAGTGGGAAAATCCAACAATTGGATTTTTTCACTAACTATTTTTTTATTAAAAAAATGAAACAATTTTCAAATTTTAGAAATTATTTAATCAAAACAATTTCAATTAAATAAAATAAAAAATTTAATATCATATATTAAATTGTCTTTGACACCTAGCTTTGATTAATCACATTAATCAAGTTTAAAAAACACTTTCATGTTAATGATCAAGTATATTCTCAAAAAATTAATTAATTATTTAATTGTAAATTATATCTCATATAAAATACAATTTTCTCTAAAGTCTGAATTTGAACATCTCAAATTCTTACTTCATCCAGTTCTTGAATTTTGTTTGTATTGAGCTAGTAAGGAGACCTGATGGACGTACAGATCATGGACTCCAACGATACGAGACTAATCGGTCAAACTCTTTAACTTAGTTAATCAATATTCGTTAACTAACAGGACTATCCACTATAGCCTGTAGTTATATTCCCCCCACTTTAGATATATTATGTGTCCATTTGATATAATTGTCATCAATAAGTTGATCCTTCACAAGTTGTTCGTAACCTCAACTAGGTCAAATACCGAAATACCCCTGAGTTACATATTTTCTCCTTAAGTACCATTGTTCCTCTAGTGAACAATATATTTAGGATCATAATCACTAAATCCATTCCCTCTCAGGCCAACGAGAGGATGGAGCCCCTTGTTCAAGACCTGAGATTAGCCCTTAAGGGAATGACCTTTCTACTATCCCTAAAATGGGTAGAAGTGAATTCCATCTTGCAAATTCTATGTCCCCAACCATCTACTCGGTCTTATCCCCGAAATGGGAGGCATATTAAGCAGCGATGTTGAGCTTACCCTCACCTATACAGATCAAGGGACAATCGCGAATAAACAGGAGTTCATAGACAACTTAGGATTCAAATCAAGTTATCTAGGTCATCAATAAGTGAAATTAATCAGTGTTAACAGTAAACGATGTTAATACGTAACAGTGATTATTTTGTGGTCTGTCTTACACAATCTCATCGTGTGGAATACCCCTGCTCACATGTCTCTACGTGAACGAACTGATCACATCATTTATGACACTTTACAACATTTGTAACAATAATAAAGCGAGCCGTATTAAATAGTATCTCCAGAAATAGGTATCCAACCTAATCCAAGTACTATAGACGGTTTAGGCTATTTTACTCGAACTTGATCAAGTTTATGTCTCCACATAAAGTCCAAATACTTATGACAATAGCCAAGGGTTCGTATTTTATTGGATTTGGAGTTATTAAACAGTCAAGAACACTTGTTTAAATAAACTTCATATATGTTTACTGTTTACAAAATTATGAGTTTTAAGACATATAACCTAACATCTACATCATTCCCAATGAGTAGGATATCGTCTACATATAACACTAGGAAAGCTACTAAGCTATTGATAATTTTCTTGTATACATAAGGCTCGTCAACATTCTGATCAAAGCCTTAAGATTTTAACACAATGTCAAATCTTATATTCCAAGATCGAAAGCCTGCTTCAGTCTATAAATGGACCGATTAAGCCTGTAAACCTTTAGCTATTGACCTTGGGTTATGAATCCATCGAGTTGCTCCATATAAATGGTCTTCTCAAGATTTCCATTAAAAAAGGCAGTCTTGACGTCCATTTGCCAAATCTTATAGTCATAATATGAGGCAATGGACAAGAGGATTAGAATAGACTTTAGCATGGCAACAGATGAGAAAGTATCCTCATAGTCGACTCCCTCAACTTGGGTATAACCTTTTGCACTAGTCTAACCTTGAAGGTTTGCACCTTCCCATCAGTATTTCGTTTTCTCTTGTAAATCCATTTGCAACCTATAGGTTTAACCCCATCAGGTTGATCTCTCTCCCAACAATTGATTAAAAAATAAATTAAATAAAATTAATTTATTTAAATAAATCAATTAATTATTAATATATATTTATATGATAACTATCTTATCATATAATATATATTAAACTATACATTATATTAAATATAACATATAACCTATAGTTTCTAATTGTATCATATAGAATATAATCTATAGTTTCTATACTCTCATCAATTACATTTAATATAAATCCCATTCATATTAAATTTAATTATATAATCCAAATTCATATAATTAATATCTGAATCATATTCAAATATTTATTTCCTCTCAAATATACTTTATATTATAATGTATCAAATACATTACAGTAATTATATCATATATAAAATTAAAATTAAATTAATTATATAACATATAATTAAATCCCTCAATTAATTTGAACAATTCAAATTAACCCAAAAACTTAATTTCATTTATTCCTGTTGAGCTACCGAGGGGATCTCATAGACCTGTAGCTTGAAGCTCTCATAGACTTGTAACTTGAAGCTTCAATGGTACGTGAATAATTAATTAAACTATTTAATTAAATTATTCACCATCTATTAACTATTAGGCACTCAATTAAAAACCGACAATTGCACTCTTCGTACTATAGATATATTTCAGTGTTCATTGGATATAACTAGTCAACAATATGATGACCTTTCACAAATTATTCGTAAGTACAACTAGGCCAAAATTACCATTTTGTCCCTATAGTTACATCTAACTCTTTAAGTACCATTGATCCCTCTAATGAACAATAAATCATAGTCCAACTATGATAAAACCTCTCTTAGGCTAGGAGAGGGTGTGGTGCCACATTGTTCAAGCTCCAGAATCAGCCCTTAAGGGAGCAATTTATCTACTTATCCTTACATTGGGGAAGGAGTGAATTTCTTCTTGTGTAGTTGTATTCCCAGCTCCCCAATCAAAAGAATCCCCAAAATAGTAGGCTTCTTGAGTCAGCAATCTGGTCACTCTCACCCATACAAATCAAAGAACCGCCTTCATAGGTAGGAGTTATTAACTCACTTAAGATTTAGGTCATGTTACCTATGGTTATCCTAGTGAAATGTAAGTCTCTATTATGAACGTCGTTATATAATGAGACTAAGCATTTTGTAGTTCGGTCTTGTACAAACTCCTTTGTATGAATATCCCCGCTCACATATCTCCACATGAATAATCAGGATTAGATCATTTATAGCACTTTACAATAATTGTAATATCTACAAAATGGGTCATACTCGTAGTGTCACTAGGATAAGTATCCAGCCTTATCCATCTATTATAGACCATTTAGATTATCACTTAAACATGATCCACCTATATGCCTCTACATACATGTTTAATCTACAAAATAATCTTGGATGTTAGTTTATTGGTTTGTGGTTAATGCAACTCAAATTGAAAAAAAAAAAAGCATCATATATTTTATTAAATAAATAAGATGTTTGTACATTACAATTACAAACTATAAGACCCTATGAGATTTAGGGCATCAACCCCAACAATACCTACATCGTTCCCAATGAGTAGGATATCGTCTACATAAACACAAGAAAATCTACTAAACTCTTGATGATTTTCTTGTAAACACAAGGCTCATCAACATTCTGATCAAAGTCATAAGATTTGATCGCAGTATCAAATCTTATAACCCAAGGTCGAGAAGCTTGCTTTAGTCCATAAATGGATCGATTAAGCTTGCAAACCTTTTGCTATTGACCTTCGGTTATGAATCCCTTAGGCTACTCCATATAAATGGTCTTCTCAAGATTGTCATTCGGAAAAGCAGTTTTGACGTCCATTTGCCAAATCTCATAGTCATAATATGATGTAATGGACATGAGTATCCGAATAAACTTCAACATGACAACAGGTAAGAAACTCTCCTTATAGTTAACTCTCTCAACTTGGGTATAACCCTTTGCCACAAGTCCAACCTTGAAGGTCTCCACCTTCCTATCAGCACCCTGTTTTCTCTTGTAGATCCACTTGCAACCTATAGGTTTTACACCATCAAGTTGATCTACAAGATCCCAAACTGAATTGAAGTACATAAACTTCATTTCAAGATCCATGACTTTGATCTATTCATCTTTGTCAATATCGTCCATTGTCTTTTTGTAAGACAATTGATCTTCAACATCTCTATCAGCTATGATAGTTAGGATTTCTAATAAGCCCATATAATGAATAGGCGGGTTTGCAACCCTCCCATTATGTTAGGGCTCCCTCAATGCTTAAAGTGGATGTGACCTACTAGATGAACCAACTACAACAACTCTTGTTGAGGTATTGGGCTCTTCAAAAACTCTTGTTGAAGGTTTAGTAGTTTCACTGGAAAATTCATTCAACACGATTTTATTGCGGGACTTATGCTCCCTTATGTGATTCTCTTCTAAAAATGTAGCGTTTGTCGACACAAACACCTTATTATCCCTAGGATCATAGAAGTAACCACCTCTCGTTCCTTTAGGGTAATCTACAAATATGCACAATTTTGAACGATGTTCCAATTTCTTAGGATTTGCCTTAAGCACATATACTGGACAACCCCATATCCTAAAATGACGTAAACTATCTTTACGACCATTCCATAATTCCAAAGGTGTTCCAATAATACTTTTGGAAGGAACACAGTTCAAAATGTAAGCTGTAGTTTGTACTACATAACCCTAAAACGAGTCAGGTAAGGAAGCATAACTCATCATAGATCAAACTATGTCTAACAAGGTTCAATTTCTCCTTTCTGATACACCATTCTGCTGAGATGTACCAAGTGTTGAGAGTTAGATACAATTCCATGCTCTATCAAATAAGTCTTGTAATTTTAAATCCAAATACTCTTCAACTTGATCAGGTCAAAATATTTTAATTGTTTTATTTAATGTATTTTCAACCCTAGCCTTGTACTCCTTGGACATTTCAAGGGCTTCAGACTTATGTTGCATTAAATAAACATATTCATACCTAGAATAGTCATCAGTAAAAGTGATGAAATATTCAAACCCTTCTCTTGCATTAACATTCATCGGACCACAGAGGTTTGAAGTACAAGTTCTAAGGGTTCTATGACCCCATGACCTTTTCCAGTAAAATATCTTTTAGTCATTTTGCCTTCAAAATACGACTCACATATAGGTAAAGAATTTTCTTGTAACTCACTTAAAAGTCCATTCTTGACTAGTCTCTCAATTGTATTGAGATTTACGTGTCCTAATCTTAGGTGCCAAAGATGGGCATTTTCCTTAGGAGAAATTTTCTGTCTTTTATTTTGAGTTATCACAATTTTAAACAGTTTAGTATTAAGGACAACTTTAGTTGCTAACGGTCTTAGCACATAAAGATTTTCTTCCAGCTTAGCAGAACAAAGTTTATATCATTCTTAGAAATAAACGCTTTATTTAAAGAAAAATATATAGAATAATGTTGTTCAATTAAACACTTTATAGAATTTAAGTTCATCTTTAAATCAGGAACTACATATACATTGTCCAACACGCATCGTCATCTCCCCAGCCTCCACTTGCCATCAGGAACTAATTCTCTAGAATGAAGAACAAACATGTTTAGTGGTGAATGAATCTATTATCCAGATTGAATCATCATTCTCCACTAAACAAAGTCTCTTAAACAAGTAAATCACATTTACCTTGCTTGACCTTCTTCTTACTTGAAAAATTCAGGATGTTACAACCTGGTATTATTTCCATGAATAACAATGTATATTATACTAAAATTAAAAGCGGGGTGGGGAATTCATTTATACTAAACTTTTTTTAAGATAAAAATTACACACTTAATTTTTTTAAAAAAATAATTATACACTTAAATTTTAGAGTTTATCAATTGAGTGAATAATTATATCAATTTAAACCTTAAACTTTTACAAGTGAATTTATTTGAACATGTTCATTAGTAATTTATAATCAGTTTCACTTGAATCCATTTAAAATCAATTCAAAATCACCTAAATAAAATTATTATTCACCTAAAATTCTACCAAAGTAATTAGGAAAAAAATATCATATATTTCTTTCTAAATAAGTGGAGAAAAATATAAAGAAAATATATGAAAAATTAAGGTGTCGTATCGTAACCCTTCTGTTTTTGTTTTTTATTTTTGAAAATTAAATCTATTTCCTCCTAATTTTTTAGGATGATTTGCATCTTTATTAATTACAATAATTGAATTTTTAACCAAATTCCAAAAACAAAACCTAAGTCTTTAAAAGCTACTTTTGTTTAGTTTTCATAATTCGACTTGATTTTTTAAATAATCGGTAAGAAGTAGATAATAAAGAAAAAATTGGGAGTGAAAATAGTTTTTATAGACTTAATTTTTTAAAATAAAAAAACTAAAAACCGAGTGATTTTGCCAATTTGGCCTATTTCTTTTTAGAATTTTATATCAATCATTGCATTTAAAAAGACTTAATATTAGTATTTATATAGCTGAATAAAAAAGAATGGGCTACAAGTAAGGAAATCCCCACTAAGCCAATACTCATCTAACTGAACAAACAGAAGAATAGGGAGAAGTAATTAGCAACAACCATTTGACTAAAAAATTTTACATGAACAAAGCGACACCGTATAGCTCGAATACAGAAGATAATAATATAATTTAAACGGTTTATTGTTTTATTTAATAATTTGGATTTTTTTTTTTTTTTTGGAAAATATATATTTGTCGATTTTTTTAGTGAAATATATATTATTTAAACCTAAGGTTAAAATTTTCACAGAAATCTCGAAATTTCGGCTCGAAAGTTTGGTTAGGAAAAATTTTGTTTTCCCCATTTAAATTAATTTCGATAATATTTCAAGAATATTCCGATTCTCCCGTTTCGAAGAAATTTCGATATTTTGAAATTTTTTTGATTTTTCAATTAAATAAGTTTATGTTTTTCAATTTTGTGGTCCTAATTACACACAATTGTTTCACACACCAATGTCATTTTCGATTAAGGATTAAACATTTTTATGTGCTAATTTTTCTAATTTCCAACCTTTCTCTTTACTTTCAACCTAAAACTTTCATTTGTAAAGAAATTGAATTTGAAAAAACTACAAAAAAAAAAATAACCTATAGCTATTTTTTCCCTCATTCAAACTTTTTTCATTAAATTTTCAAATTATTTCACCTCCACATTGAATTGATGTGAGTTCTTTTTTCTTTTATCATCTAAAGTTCTCATAATTTTCACGTCATTTCACCTCAAAATATTTCTAAACTTTATAATATTTTGTAATTATTTTTCGTTTTTTCTTAAATTTCTACTCTTGCATCAATATTTACGGATACATTTACAATAGACATCTAAATGTTGTATTGTGATTAAAAATGGTCAATTATAGTGTAATTGAACCACAATGAAAGTTTCATTAATTAATTATAACAATTTTTATTGATTTTCATAATTTTTCTAGAAATTTCTATTGATATTGATATTTGTATCGATATTTCCTATAAATCGAGATCCCAATATCTCTATCGACATGGATATTTCGGACCTTGATTGAAGCATATAATATCAATCCCATCATATGTTTATTTAAAATAATAATAATAATAAATAAATAAATAAATCCCATCATATGTTAGCTATCGTATTTAATAGAAATTAGGATCGGTAAATGTTATTGCTATATCAATATCCATACAAAGATTTTCAAATAAACATTTTAAATATTTCCTAATCGAAACTAAGATAAATTAAGGATTCCCGATTTAAATTGTATTTCCTTCTCGTTTTCCAATTCCCACTTGGACTAATTTTTCTCCACATATATAAAATCAAACATCGCTGAAATTCTCAATCCCCAAATAATTTTCTCACAAATTCCAAAACCCCCCACCATGGCCAGTGACCAGCTCCAGCTTCTGACCGTCCTTGACCGTGCAAAGACCCAATTCTACCACTTCACGGCGGTGGTAATCGCCGGAATGGGCTTCTTCACCGATTCCTACGATCTCTTCTGCATCTCTCTCGTCACCAAACTCCTCGGCCGCATTTACTACACCGTCGATGGCTCCCCTCGCCCCGGAACCCTCCCTCCCGCCGTCGCCGCCGCCGTCAACGGCGTCTCCCTCGCCGGCACTCTCGCCGGTCAACTCTTCTTTGGCTGGCTCGGCGACAAGCTCGGCCGGAAGCGCGTCTACGGCCTCACCCTCATCCTCATGGTCGTCTGTTCCATCGCCTCCGGTCTCTCCTTCGGCAGCTCCCCGACTGCCGTTATCACAACTCTCTGTTTCTTTCGATTCTGGCTCGGCTTCGGCATCGGCGGCGACTACCCTTTATCCGCCACCATAATGGCCGAATACTCCAATAAAAAAACCCGAGGCGCCTTCATCGCCGCCGTCTTTGCAATGCAGGGGTTCGGAATTCTCGCCGGCGGTACTGTAGCAATTATAATCTCCTCAATTTTCAAGACCCTTTTCAAAGCTCCACCCTACGCGGTGGACTCCGTGAAATCGACGGTTCCGGAAGCGGATTACGTATGGAGGATTATACTAATGTTGGGTTCCTTGCCGGCGCTTTTAACTTACTATTGGCGGATGAAAATGCCGGAAACACCGCGGTATACTGCCTTGGTTGCGAACGACAATAAGAAAGCTTGTGACGACATGTCGAAAGTATTGAATATGGAAATTGGTCAAAATGTGGTAAATGAGACCCAAATTAACACAAATTCAAATTCATTTGGGTTTTTTAGTAAGAAATTTTTGCAAAGACATGGGATTCATCTTTTAGGCACTGCCACTACTTGGTTTCTAATTGATGTAGCATATTATAGCCAAAATTTATTCCAAAAGGACATTTTTAGTGCTATTGGTTGGTTGCCACAGCCTAAAACAATGAATGCTTTAGAAGAGGTTCTCAAAATCGCCAAGGCTCAGACACTTATTGCCCTTTGTGGAACCGTTCCGGGTTACTGGGCCACAGTTCTTCTCATAGACCGGCTCGGTCGGTTTTTTATTCAGGTGGTTGGGTTTTTCTTCATGACGGTTCTTATGTTTGCGCTTGCTATTCCTTACCATCATTGGACCGGGAATCCTGTGGGGTTTGTTGTTATGTATGGACTTACTTTTTTCTTTGCTAATTTTGGTCCTAATAGTACTACTTTTGTTGTCCCTGCTGAGATTTTTCCGGCCCGTTTCCGGTCTACTTGTCATGGGATATCGGCTGCGGCTGGGAAAGCGGGGGCGATTGTTGGAGCTTTTGGGTTCTTGTATGCTGCTCAGAGTCAGGACCCGTCGAAGACCGATGCCGGTTACCCACCGGGGATTGGAATGAGGAATTCTTTGATCATTTTGGGAGTTGTTAATATGTTTGGGTTGCTTTTTAGTTTTTTGGTTCCGGAATCTAAAGGGAAGTCTTTAGAAGAAATGTCCAAAGAGAATCAAGTTGAAGATCAAGAAAGTAAAGAACAAGCTACTGGAGTTGAACAGGTTTAGAAGAAGTTCTTAGACCAATCTTGTATTTTGGTTTCTTAGACAATTTTACTTCGAAGTAACTTTGATTTTTTTTTGGTTAACATGGTTGGGTAATATATTAATTAATTTCATTTGATTAAATGGTTTGTTTTCCATCTCCTTCCCAACCATTTCATTTTTTTTTTAATTTGAAATTTATGTTCATTGTCCTCTCACAAATATTTAGTCAAATTTAAAATTATAAACAATTCTTTTTAAAATTTTTAAAACTCAACTTCAATTTTGTTAGATGATATAAGATAAAAGAAACTCATAAGTGGAATAAGTGATTATTAAAAGAAACTCATAAGTGGAATAAGTGATTATAATCCTAATTTTGAGAAACCGAAGACCGAAAGTGAAAGAATTATTCAAAAGATAACTTCAATTTTGAGTTTTGTGGATGTTTAATTAACTTTTGTTTTGTTACTATAAAAAAATCTATATCAATCTGAAATTCAGAATCAGTGTATCCAATAAGGATCAGATCCTTATCATCATACACGAGCATATAGTCCCTTGTTCTTCAAAGATATTTGAGGATGTTTTTAATGGTAGTCTAATGATCATATCCAAGATTAGACTGATATCTGCTAACAATTCCAACTGCATAGCATATGTCAGGATGAGTACACAACATGACATACATTAAAGTCTCTATTGCTAATGCATATGAAATTCGTTTCATAACCTCAACTTCTTGAGGTATCTTAGGACACTGTTCCTTAGACAGATGAATTTCATGCTTGAAAGACAACATACCTTTCTTAGAATCTTGCATTTTATATCGAGACAACATCTTGTCTATATAAGATGCTTGAGACAAAGGCTATCACTATGTTCTTGTGGTTTCGAACGATTTGGAACCCAAAAATATACTGTGTTTCTCCCAAATCCTTCATTTGGGATTGCGTGACTAGCCATGTCTTAATGTCAACTAGAAATTCTACTTCATTTTCAATGAGTAGAATATCATCAACATATAGAACTAGAAAAACTACAATCTTGTTGACAATCTACTTGTAAACACGAGGTTTGTCAACATTCTGTTAAAAGCCATAAGATTTGATTGCAGTATCAAATCTCAAGTTCCAGGATCAAGACGCTTGTTTTAGTCCATAAATGGATCTATTAAACTTGCAAAACTTTTTCTTTTGACCCTGTGCAATAAGCCCCTATGGTTGAGACATATAGATGTCCTCTTCAAGATAGTTATTCAAAAAAGTTGTCTTGACATCCATTTTCAAGATTTCATAATCATAAAAAGTGCCAATGGATAAGAGTATCCTAATAGTCATGATCATGCCAACCGAAGAGAAGGTTTCTTCATAGTCCACTCCCTCCCTTTGGGTAAACCCTTTTGCTACGAGTCTAGCTTTGTCGTTTTGTACATTACTAGCTTGATCTCGTTTTCTTTTATAGATCCATTTGCAACTAATGTGTTTTACTCATTCTGGTTGATCTACAAGATCCCTTGAACTTTTAATTGGTTCTTAATCTCTGCGTTATATTCCTTGAACTTTTCAAGTGTATCAGACTTATGATTCATTAGGTAAATGTAGTCATACCATGAATAATCATCCATGAAGCTGATGAAATATTCATACCCTCCTCTTGCTTTAACATTCATTGGACCACAAAGGTCTGAATGTACTAGCTCTAAGGGTCCTTTGGCTTTAAACCTTTTCCAGTAAAAAGATCTTTTGGTCATTTTTCCCTCAAGACAAGATTCATATGGTGGTAAAGAGCTTTCTTCTAATTGGTTTAGAAGTCCACTCTTAACCATACTCCCAATCCTATTGAGATTAATGAGACCTAGTCTTAAGTGCCAAAGATAAGCATTTGGAGAAAATTTTCTTTTCTTATGATGAGTTTCAGATGTTTTAAACATTTTTATATTCAAAACAGCTTTTACCTCAGTCAGTTTTAACACATATAAGTTATTCTCTAGATTTGTAGAACATACTTTTTTACCTTTTGAAATAATGAACATTTCATTGTATTCAAAAGAAACTTTGTATTTTGTTCTAGCAATCATGAGATAGAAATAAAATTCTTTTTTATAGAAATTAATACGCAAGTAAAATGTGTCTATCTCCAACAAATAACTTTATATCTCCCACTGCTTTAGTCGAAACAACCTCCCCGATCCCTACCTTAAAGGTTGCTTCGCCTTGTGTAAGTTGTCCCCAGGAACTAGTTTCCTAAGCAAAAGTACAGATATGATTAGTGGCACCTGAATCTAATTTCCAGGTTAATTTATCATTTTCCACTAAGCATGTCTCAAGAACAAGTAAATCATATTTACTTTGTTGTGCCTTTTTTATCAGTAGCGATATTGAGAGATGGAGGACATTCCTCTTTTAAAACAAATTTTAAATCGTCATCTGCTAGTATTTTTTATTTCCATGTTGATTTATTGTTAAAGAAGCAAGTAAATTTGAAGAATTCAACATGCTGAAATTATAAATAAATTATAACTAGTAAATTGCTTTTAAACCCAATCAGATTTTAGCAAAGTAATAATGTACCTAAATTCATTATTTTATTTGCATCGATACTATAGTGAGTCAGAATAAGTTCTACCGATAGGCAGTCAAATACTCCTTCACTAAAGCAAGATATTCTTGACTAAATATTATCTCCAAAATAACTCATATTCTGATAGTCATTTAGTTACCATTTTCAGTCAAGAACTTACTAACACTTAGTAATTCCGTAAGTGTGACTCTCCATTTTTCAGATCTCAAAGGCTAGCGGCCCCAATGATGCTACCAAATTAGAGAGTCAAATTTGGGAAATAGCCGAAGAAATCTTATCCATTTCTAAAGTTTGAGTTGTTACGAATCCTACGTTACAACTCTCCGAGGGGATAGTCATGGTTAGCGACTAGCTAATGCCGCCTTAAAGATGATAAACAGGTGCAACATAGGAATATCTCGTTCCAAATTAATGGAAGAGATTGCAGAATACATTGACACACATCCTTCACCCACTTACTAGGAACTACTTCCCCTATTCACCTTCCTATTGACCCATGCAAACATTTTTCGAATAGAGGTCACTCCCAGGTTGACATGAAGCATTGCATGGATCTCACGGTGTGAACTCTTAGGGACGTGAGAGCTAAGAACAACATACCTCATATGTTATTAATCTCCCACTGGTGTGTTCTATTTATTTTTGGGTAAATCTTTACTTAGGAATGTTTCGGCTAATTAAACAACCTAAGTCTATGTGATTTATCCAAGTATAACAGTTATAATTGGATTTAACCTACGATGTCTAGGTGATAAACTAATTTTAACACCTTGCACCGCTCACGTGTGCTCATAAAAACGGTTAATAACGCTCAATTATTCGACCATAATCCCTAGGTAGGAGGTGTTCAGTAGACCGTCAACTTAAGTACCCCCAGCCTTAAACAAGATTATATACCGGTTGAGTTTATAACCATGTTTTACAAGATGTCGACCTATTTTAACTATTAAAATAGGTGGTTAATCTACGCGAACATGTAACTTATCTTTGTTATAGATTTGAATGTCTAATCCAATTTTAGAATAACTTATAAAATAATAGACATACTTTGCAACCATAACATGCTTTTATATAACAATTCTATTAACATTAATTTCATGCATTAATATAACAACTTATATAAAAAACATGGAATCCTACACATGCATACTATACATTATAACACTTATAATATACTTGCAATGCATGCTACATGTTTATCCTATGGTGGGATTTTAAATTTACATGGCATACAATATGCACACAATAGATAAATTATTTAATTTATACATTCACAGTGCATAATTAAATAATCACACTAAAATAGACTCGTTTTGGCACCTAAGCTAGCTAAAAGTTAAACTTATTACAATAATAAGCAAAAACCATCCTCGAACTGCCTCTGAACACTTCAAACCAGCTCAAACCATTTGAAAAACGCTCGAATCGGCCTTCAAAACTGCAAAATGCCAAAAAAACCGTCTAAAACCGGTCAAAACTGGTCAAACTAGTCGAACCGGACCGATCCAAACCATCTGGACCGGCCGAGCCACCACCACCACGTGTGTAGGTCAAACACCGGTCGGACGGAGCAGGCGTAGGTCGACGAGTTGGAGGGAAGGCTAGGCCGGAGCGAACTGGGCTGGCGAGGCGGACGCGTGTGCTGGGGCGTCAACCGAAGCGGACTGACGAACACCGAGTTGGGTCTGGAGTGCCTACACGTGTCAGCTTCACCTCGTAGGTCAGGCTCATCACTCCGGATCGGGTTGTGGATCGTGAACAGGGTTTGGCACTTAAAACGGGTCTGTGATCAAATTTACTCCAAATTTGAAGTTGTCCACTTTCGGAAACCAAGCAATTACAGACTAAAAATGACTCTAATGACTCTAACAAATTTATAGACCATTCACAACATGTTAAAGCCCATAAAACACCAGACAATTACAATAATTATTACAATACAAGAGAGAATTTGGATGCCAAAATCGAAATTATCCATTTTGGAACACACAATTATTCATCTCATGAATCAATACCCAGCATATGTAAAAATTAACCAAAATTATGTACTTTAAGCATGCTCTGATACGAATTGATGGAAAGAACACATGTGCAGCGAAAGAAATAACGGATCTAAAATACTCTAATTAGGTTAATTACAAAGGATAAGCATGCAAGTAAATAAATAAAAGGGGAAGAAGAAACACAACCTTTGTAGTCCCAAAACTTCTCCAAATTAGCTACAATCTCCTCATGAACGGTTCGTAGACCACTACGAGAGTTTTCTCGACTATTCTCCGGCCTTAAAACGGGATGGTGGAATTCAGTGAGTGACTAATTTGGAGAGGAAAATGTTAAGTCTTTGAGAGAAAATTGTAGGGAGATTATCACATAATCTCATCAATTTTCACTATGGCAAAGAAGTTTAAAATTCATTAAACTCTTCCTTTTAAAGACCATTACATGCAAAATATGCAACTTTGAGTTTGATGAGAATTTGATACTACAAAATTCACTAACTCAAAGTAGGATTAGTGGGGCAAGTGTCTTCAATTGAAGAGAATACTTAGCAATACAAAAGTTGGTATTTCCACTAACTTGGTCAAAGTTTAACTCTCAAAGTCCAAAGTCAACAAATTTGACTTTTTGACTTTCAAAGTTAAAAGCCAACATATTGACTTTCATTGCAATTTTGACCTAGTCAACAAATTTGATTTTCAATGCAATTGACCAATTTCATTTAATTTCAAAATAATTTTTAATAATTAATTTTAAGATTAAATTAATATTAAATAATTAATTAACTAATTTAATTAATTTAATTTAATATTAAATTTAACAATAATCCCAATTTATATGAATCCCTATTCATAATCTTGATATTTAAATCTTATTTAAATATCTCTTATTTTCTCTTTCTTTATGTTTAATTCACAATTAAACATTAGGTTAAATATATCGTATCTATTTAACGCTTTGTTCCAACAATTGAATTTGAACACTTTAAATTCTTTCATCATACTGTACTAAGGTTTATTCCGATATGAGCTAGTAAGGGGACCTCATGGGCCTACAGATCATGGGCTCCAATGATACGAGATTAACCATCTAAATTCTTTAACCAAATTAACCACCATTCGTTAACTACCGGGTCACTCCACTAAAGCTCAGTAGTTGCACCGCTCTCACTATAGATATATTATGTCCACTCGATATAACCACTTCTTAAGTCCTACCGATCCTCTAATAAACAATTGGTCTGTGATCCAATCACTAAACTGAGTCCCTCTCGGACCAATGAGAAGTTGAGGCTACTTGTTCAAGACCCAGAGTCATCAATTAAGGGAACAACCTCTCCATTATCCCTAAAAGTGGGTAGGAGTGAATTCCATCTTGCACCCTATGTCCTTAGTTATCTACCCGATCTTACCCCTGAAATGGGAGGCTTATTGAACCGGCACTGTTGGGCCAACCCTCACCGATGCAAATCTAAGGATAATTCCGAATAAACAGGAGTTTATAGTTAGCTCAGGATTAAGGTCAAGTTACCTAGGTCATCGCTTTGAAATAATCAGTTTTTAAATAGTAAATAATGTTATAAAGTAAAAGTAACTTATTTCTTTGGTTTGATCTTATGCAAACTTTACAAAAAAAAATTGTAACAACTACAAAGTGGGCCGCATCCGTTAGTGTTACCATAATAAGGTAACCAACCGTAGTCGTATACTATAGACCATTTTGGCTATTTACTGAACTTGATCAACTCTTATGTCTCCACATAAAGTTTATGTATACAAATAATAGCCATGGATCTTTAGTTTATTAGATTTAGTTTTTACATGTGCAATTCACATATTTAACAATAGATTTATTAAATAAACGTATATATTTTTTTACATGTGATATGTATATATATATATATATATATATATATATATACTGTGATATATATATTTTTTCCCTATTTTTTTTGTAGCTTTTGTAGGAAATTTAATATATATTGTTATACATGTATTTTCTTATTTGATATAAATGAGAGTTTTTATTTATTTATTTAGATTTCATGTGTAATATATACGAATTTTGATTTGTTGATTTTTTTGTCTACGTAAATGGTATATATGATATATAAACTTTGATGTAAATGAAATTTATGATATATATTGTGATTTATGTCGAACATTAAGCTAATATGTGATTTATATACCGTGATATATTTTATATATTGGTTTATACTGTGATTTATGTCAAACATTGAGTCAAACTCTAATTTATATATTATGGTATATTTCATATCTTGGTTAAGATATTTTCAAATACCTAACCAAATATTTTGAGGTATATTTAAAGTAACCATGAATCCACCATGAGACCAACGTAAATAAAAATAAAATTTCATTAAATGAGTTTTCTCTCTCCTATTAAGCAAAATGAATAAAATCTCAATAAATAATTACATTTCTCTCTTCTACATTAAGGGTGCTTCGTAAATATATATAAAAAAAATCCCAACGCCACATTCTTTCTCCAGCTGCCCACCACACTCAAGGATATTTTAGATCGAAAAAATTCATTATATCTTATATACAAAATTATCAAAAAAGTTTAGACATTTATGAAAATAAGTTTGGTAAAGCGAATCAATCTATAATAATCCCTTTTTAGTACTCCAAATTAAAATCGTATTGAAATGTATCTTGGAAAATCGAAAATTAAAGACAAATCAACTATATTGGAGTTTGTTTAGCAAAATCTTTGAATTAACACAAAATTCCAAGTTCAAACAAATTAACAAAAGTCATTGAAATATTATTTAGAGGATTAAAAAGTTGAAATCCACAATCCCAACAGTTGTTTCCCTCTTTTTTTCCTTCTTCAACCTCCTCTTCTTCTTCACTTCTTTATTTTTCACCTCTAGTATTTTTTTCAGATGGGTTATTGATTGTAGATCAGCGAAATTGGCAACTGCTTCGACAGAATCGTGCGCGATTGTCTAGAGAATTCATTAGAATGTGTCGTCCATGGGTGTTTCTGCCGATCTGATTTGTCGCCAGACTCTGCTGTTATGCTACGTAGGGGACGTTGCTACGTAGAGAATTCATTAGAATGTGTCGCCAGATCAGCAAAATCAAGCTTCTTCCGCCAGAGGCGCGTCTGTTCCACATACACCGCTTCAGGTTTCGCCGGAGGTGGCCGCTCGTGGGTTTCTTCCAAGATTTCTGATGTTGTCGGGCTGGGTATGAAGGTTTATGAAAACTGTCCGAAAGCGAGATTGGATCTCAACTTTAATTTTTCACAGAGATGAAAAACATTATGAATTCAACGAATTAATAGCATGCTTAAACAAAAGAGAAGAGAAAATTAGGGTTAAAAGACACTTACCCTTGAAATTACAATCTCTTCTTGATTTCCTCTCCAAACGATGACTAATTCTCCTTTGTAAATAATCACGAAAGTACAATACCCCAAATGATCAATTGGTTGGACACCACCATAATGGAAACCACGATATTCTTTGTAGGGTTGAGAAAACACAAGAGTTGTGGGCTTAGTGTTAATTTTCGAAAGAGTGAGAGATTGATTTTTAGAGGAAAAAACAACCTTTCAATAATCTATGGTATTTAATATAAATCAATATTAAATTTAATTATAAGAATCCAATTAATATTTAAATTATATTCAAATATTTATTTCCACTCAAAATAAATTTTATATTATAATATATCAAATACACTATATCAATTATATAATATATAATTAATCATTCAATAAATTTAATTTGATTCTCAATAATCCCAATTGAACTATCGAGGGGCTTTTCGACTTATAGATCGAAGCTCTAATGGTACTTAGATAATTAATAATACTATTCAATTAAATTATCAAACTTCCACTTAAAAGAGTTGTAAAAATCGTGCAGAAGCGTGATCGAAACCCAATTTAATTTTTTCACATAAGTGTAAAACTATGGAGACGAAAATATTATGTATTCAAAATAACAACATGCTTAAAACAAGAAAGGAGAGGTAATTAGAGTTTTTAAAGAAAATTTACCCTTGAAGTTACAAAGTTCTTCACAATTCCTCTCCTTCAAATTGCACAAAAAAAACAATGAACACCCAAAAACAGACAACACCAAGTGGAAACCTCTGTATTCTCTTTTGGTGTGAGAATCCACAAGAGTTTGTGGCCTTTGTGATTAATTTTTAGGGGAGGGATAGAGAGCTTTTGAGTGGAAGCTTTTATAGAGATCAATTTGGAAGGGTGCACACATTGTATCTTCTTTGCGTGAACAAGGAAGAAAAAAAATAAATTTTTTTAGCCACCCCACTTCCACATTTATGAGAGAGATAAGAGGAGGGAAGTTATTTTTCATAACTCCCTCCCTTTAAATAAAAAATAAATTAAAAATAAAAATATTTTTTAATTTAATTAATATATATTTACATAAACACTAACTTACTATATAATATATATAAAGCTATATGTTATATCTAATATAACATATAGCTGATAGTTTATATTATATGAAATATGATATATTCTATAGTTTGATATGAAGGAACTCGTATTGAAAAAATCCCTGAGCGGAAGTGGATCGTCCAAATTCTATTAATTATTGAAAACATAATTTACAATAAACATACAAGAGATGCATTCAAAATAAATTACAACATGTTTGATACAAGAAAAGAGCTCAAGATACATTACCTTTTAAGACCATTTCTCTTCACGTAACTCCCCCGAACAGTCACAAACTCAGCAACTCTTGAAGACCTTCTTCAAGAACTTCTCAAACCAAACAAAGTAGACACTACCACAATGAGCCTTTGGTATTCTCGAGGTGAGAACACAGGAGTGGTGGGCTCTAACTATTTTGGTTAGGAGGGATAGTTTTAGTATGGAGGAAGAAGAAGATTGAAATACACAGAACTTTTCTGTAAACTCAATCGTTCAGCCAATGCATAATTAGCCATAGAGGAAGAAGAGAAAACAATTTTCTTTTATTCCATTTGCTATGAAACAATAACCACCCACTAAGGTGATTGGAAAGAAAAGATAGAAGTTATTATTCAAAATAATAAAGTAATATAAATATGTATGATAACTAATTTATCATATTATATTTATATTAAACTATATGTTATATCAAATATAACGTATAATCTATAGTTTTATTATTGTATCATATACGATATAAACTATAGTTTCTTTTCTCTATTTTATGGTATTTAATATAACTTATATTTATATTAAATTTAACAACCATGAATCACATTCATAGAAAATATATTCGAATCTCATTCAAATATATATTTCCTCCAATTAAACTATAATGTATCAAATACATTATAACAATTATATCATATATAATTGAAACAATTTAATTATATCATATATAATTAAATCCCTCTCATTAATTCGAAAAATTCAAATTAACCCAAAAATTGATTCTCAACTAAATTCTTTTGAGCTACCAAGGGGACGTTATGGACTTGTAGTTTGAAGCTCCAACAGTACGTGAATAATTAATTAAACTCTTTAATTACATTATCCACCATCTGTTCACTGTTGGGCACTCTACTAAAGACCGACAGTTGTACTCTTTGCACTACAAATATATTTCTATGTCCATTAAATATAACCAATCAACAGTACAATTACCTTTCACAAATACTCATAAGTACAGCAGGGCCAAATTACCATTTTGCCCTGTTGTTACATCTAACTATTTAAGTACCACTAATACTTCAAATGAACAATAGATCATAGTCCCACTATGAATAAACCTCTCTCTAGCTAGAAGAGGGTGTGGTGCCACATTGTTCAAGATTTAAAATCAGTTCTTAAGGGAGCAATTTATCCACTTATCCCTGCTTCATGGAAGGAGTGAATTCCATCTTGTGTAGTTGTGTTCCCAGCTCCCCAATTAGATGAATCCCCAAAATGGTAGGCTTGTTGAGTCGACGATCTGGCCACTCTCACCCATATAAATCAAAGGACCGCCCTCATAGGAAAGAGTTTACAACTCACTCAGGATTCAAATCATGTTACCTATGGTCATCCTCACTCACTTTGTGAATCGAGTGTGACTCGATTGGTTTCGTGGAGGCTATGCCCGTTGTGGTCGCGTTGTTTCGGTTGTTGCGTTCGAGAGTTGCTATGGATGCGTTTGTACTGATCAAGGGATTCATGAAGAATGTTTCTTCAAAGGTACGCATACTCTACCTTGATACTCTTATTAGCATGCTATAATTTCGTGTTGTACATGACCTGTTAGTTTCATGTTCTTGTACTGTAATTGTTTATGTTCAATTCGAATGGAATATGGAACGATCCTTCCACTGCTCATGGAAATCCTCATACTTGATTTCCTTCAATATTTACATGTCCAAGGGACATAACCAATCAATAGTGCGTTGACCCTTCACAGATTGCTCGTAAGTACAGGTAGGTCAAATTACCATTTTATCCCTAAAGTTATATTTAACTCTTTAAGTACCACTAATCCCAATTGTCATAGTCCAACTATGACCAAACTCCTCTTGGGCCAGAAAAGGGTGAGGCGTCTTATTGTTCAAGCATCGGAATCAGCCCTTAAGGGAGCAATTTATCTTCTTACTCTAACTATAAGGAATGAGTGAACTTCTTCTTGTATAGTTGTGTTCCCAGCTCCCCAATCAGACGAATTCCTAAAATGGTAGGCTTATTGAGTCGACGAATCTGGCCACTTTCACCCATACAAATCAAAGAATGCCCTTATAGACAGGAGTCACAACTCACTCGGGATTAAGGTCAAGTCACCTATGGTTATCCTAGTGAAATGTAAGTATCTTCTAGCAACAGTGTTATAAAGAAAGACTTAACATTTTGTGGTTTGATCTTTATACAAACTCTTTTGTATAAGATACTCCTGCTCACATATCTCCGCAATAATGATCAAGATCATATCATTTGTAGTACTTTACAACAATTATAACAACTTTAAAGACCGTCTAAACGATACCCTCTGCTCACATGTCTCCACAATAATGATCAAGATCAGATCACATGTCACAAATGTGGTTCGGTCTTTATACAAACTCTTTCGCCTAGTGTGCTTCGCACAACGCCAACCTTATGTGATCGCCTAAACGACTATGATGGGGCAAAACACCATCACCTACACGATTGCTTAGCTAGCACCTTCATATCGTATACTGTGCGATTGTGTAGGTAGTAACTAAGCGATGAAGCACGATAACTACACGATCGTCTAGTGCGCGCCTTTTACTAAACAATAAGCATCATATGCTCCCACTACGATCGTCTACCTCCAACGCCTACGCGATCGGGCAACCAACGTTACGCGATAGAGTAAACAATTTACCTGATCGTTTAGCATAGTAAATACTACACAATCATATAGAAAAATCTACACGATCGCTTAGATAAATACCAACGATCGTTTACTTTAGGCTACACGATACGACCAACTCTTGGTCTTCTTCCTCGTTGAGAACCGCATCTCCATGCTTCGAAACTTCATCATGAACGACTCGACTAACTCAAAACTCTTTGAATTACAAACTCGATAGCATGTTAATTACGCCTAAAAACTCAGGGGCCCTTACAAATTAACACTTTGTAATTTAAGAAAGCTTTAAACAAAGGCAATTACTAGAAAATATTCATCAACTCCATCCACAAATGCACTTAACAATTAAATACAAATGTAGAAAACCCATCACGACTATAAAAGAAGCTCAAAACAGAATTGAAATTTGGAATATCAGAACAACCTGGCTCTGATACCAATTGAAGGAAATCGAATACAAGGATTTCCATAAGCAGCGGAAAGATCATTCCAAATTACAATCATATATGAACTTTACAATAACAATTATAAATAAAAACATACGGTTATGCATTAAACAGAAATTACAGCATGTTCTACAATAGATTAAGGACAAGAGCAACACACTTTTGTCAACTCATCTTCATGCTCCTTGATCACGAACTCTTGATCACAATTACACAGCAACACATGAATGCTCATCTAACACAACCACTACACTGCACGAACACCGCGTGCTCAAACTAAGTGATCGCCAAGGTCACAAACACCCCGAACAACATGAACGGCCTCCACAGAACCTCGACAGTGTTGAGTTGAGTATAACACCACCAAGAAGGCTACCTTGGTATTCTCAATGTGAGAATCCAAAGGATGGGCTCTATGTGAACTTGGTTTAAGGCAGAAAATAGGAGGAAACCACAATCGTGTAAACGATTGAGCAAGTAAGAGATGGAAGAACCTATCGTATAGGTCGATGCCCAATCGTTTAGGAAAAACTAAGCGATCGTCTAGCAAAAGTTATGTGATCATTTAGCTCATCGCTTAACTGAGTGTCTATCGCCTAAGAACACTCCACGTTTGTTTAGCCAACTCCAAGTTGTCGCTTAGTAAATCCAATTTACTTGACAACTCTCCGTGAGAATTTTTCCGAGATTGAAAATCTCAAATTCACAATTTTGCAAATCTTTCTAAAATTAGGAATACATTTTTCCTTTTATCTCACGGTTACCATGAAACCACCAATAACCTCCCACTCAATTGGTTATTAGAGAAAAAGAGATAATTATCCAATAATTAATATTATTATAAATATAAATGATAACCAACTTATCATACTACATTTATAACCATAGCTCTTTTTCTATTTCATGGCACTTAATGTAAATCTCATTTACATTAATCCTCCACTAGATATATATCATACACCATACCAATCATATCATATATAATCGAATTACTTCTTATCAATCTGAACATTTCAAATCAATACAAAGAACTGATCCTCAACTTGAATCCATTGAGCTACCAAGGGAACCTTATGGACCTATAGCTCGAAGCTCCAACGGTACGTGAATAACTGACTAAACTCTTTAGTCACGGGATCCACCATCCGTTAACTGCCAGGCACTCCACTAAAGATTGACAGCTGAGCTCTCCTTACTACAGATATATATTATGTGCCCATCTTAACCAATCAGCAGTGCAACAACCCTTCACAAGTCACTCATAAGTACAGCTCGACCAATAACCGTTATGCCCCTGTAGTTACTTCTAACTCCTTAAGTACCATTGATCCCTCTTATGAACATAAGTCATAGTCCTACTATGACTGAGTCTTCTCTTCCAAAGAGAAGCTATGGCCACTATGTTCAAGCCCCGAAATCAGCCCTTAAAGGAACAATCCCTCTACTTGTCCCTGCATCGGGGAAGGAGTGAATTCCATCTTGTGTATTGAGTTCCCGGCTCCCAGATCAAACAAGTCCCCAAAAAGGTAGGCATGTTGAGTTGGCAATATGGCCACTCTTATCCATACTAATCAAAGGACCGCCTCAAAGGCAGGAGTTCCCAAAACACTCAGGATTGAGATCGTGTCACCTATGGTCGCTTAGGTGAGATGTAAGTCTCCAGTATCAACGGCGTTATATACAAAGTCTAGTCATCTCGTGGTCCGATCTTATACAAACTCTTTGTACAGGACACCTTCACTCGCATGTTTTCACATGAATGGTCAGGATCTACCATCTATAATAGTTTACAACACTTGCAAACTTTTATAAAGCGGGTTGTATCCGTAGTGTCACCAGGATCAGGTATCCCACCTAAATCCCTATACTACAGACCTATTTAGATTATCACTTAAGGCATGATCCACTTGTATTTCACATATACATGCTTAAACTTACATAAGATAACCATGGAGTTTTGTTTATTGGATATGAGTAAATGCCAGAATGAAATTATTTTATTCATAAAACAATGTGTGTAATTACAAACAACGAGACTCCGGGAGAATTAGGACACCAATCTCAACATACACTTCAACAGACCTGTCGTCTTCCATAGGAGTTTCAGAATTTATGTCAGTTGACATGTCTGTAGAGTTGTTAGGGACATCTACATTAACAAGTAGAAGAGAACCAAAATCTTCCTCTTCCCAAGGAATAGAGTCAAATGAATCTTCACTATCATCAATTACAAAATTAATTGACTCAATCACACATCAAGTTCGTTTATTGTCACGGTAGGTTCGACTATTTGTTGAATATCCAAGAAAAATGCCTTCATCTGATTTAGAATCCCATTTTCGTCTGGCTTCCTTATCAACCAGAATATAACAAGTACTACTAAAGATATGGAAGTATCTAACATTTGGTTTTCTTCCTCTCCATATTTCATAGATCGTGCTTGAGGAACCGGGACGTAAAACAACATGGTTGTAAATATGACAAGCTGTATTTAAAGTCTTTGCCCAAAAATGTAAATGTAGATGTTCAGCATGTAACATCGCTCGAGCCATCTCTTGTAAAGTCTAATTTTTCCTTTCCACAACCCCGTTTTGCCGAGGAGTGATTGAAGCTGAAAATTCATGATGAATTCCAACAGTATTACAAAAGGCAGCAAAATGAGAGTTTTCAAACTTCCTTTCATAATCACTCCTAATTCAAATCACATTTAACTCTTTCTCGCGTTGTAACTAGAGACAAAAAGTTTGAAAAGCAACAAATGTGTCTGATTTTTCACGAAGAAATCAAACCCAGGTGTATCGGAAGAAGTCATCGACATAACCTAAAATATACCATTTCCCTCCCAGATTTCTAATTGTGTAGGACCCATAAGGTTCAGGTGAAGAAGTTCCAATATTCGTGTAGAACCTGAGTGAGACATTTTTTTATAAGGAGAGTGATTATGCTTACCTGATTGCCAATTTCCACAAATAATTCCAGTCGACGCAGGTAAAGATGGAAGACCAGATATTGCATTTTTAGCTAGTGATTTTTTTATCATCTTCATCCTCACATGACCAAAGCGTTTATGCCAAAGGCTTGCTACATTTTGTTGAGAAATATGACAAATATGCGAGACAAAGTTAGGACTCCATAGATAACAAGGTTGACAATAAGTCCTTCAACCAACATTACATCATTTAAGGATGGAAGACTTGGGTTATTAAGTTTGCCTTTCCCAATGATCTTACTAGAAGCACCATTGTTAAATGTGACCTTTCTCGAGTATACAACCCTGAGTTCAAACAAATAATTCTTGTCACCAGTCATGTGACGAGAGCTCCCACTATCAAAGTACCAATCTCCCTTAGTCGATGATCTAAGGAATGTCAGTACAACGTTGCATTTGTTTTGAACATTCTTCATTTTCCAAACCTGATTCATTTTTTACTTTTTATGAGGACCCTTTTGAGAGAAGAAGTTGATAGCCCTTATGAAGTAGGTAAATCTGTGTAGAGTTTCCAATAGTTAATAGCAAAATGGTCGTTTATGGCCCACTCTTCCACAGTAGTGATAGATTCATCAAGGATTGTGACCATGATTGGCTATTTTGATTGAATTGCTAGAGGAGGTACCTGTAAAGCCATAAGACTCTGGATTCTGAGCTCTAATAAATTCAATCTTTTTCTTTCCTTTATATCGAGACTGTTTATTCAGATGATTTTCACCTTGAAAAGCCTAACCCAGAATTATCTCCAACTGTTATTCCCTTTGTAAAACTTCAGAGACTCAGTACTAATACTCAATATTCTAACATTGAGGACAGAAATGCACGTTATTACAGTGCAAATAAGTAAAACAATGAGGGAATGCAACGGTCAAAATATACAAAATCATGTCCAAAAGTGTTAAACTAAAAAAATTTCGATCGCATGCGCCTATCGCATAAAAGTAGTTAATTTACTTATTTTATACAGGAAAAATGCGTTGGCACAAGTTACATTGCGATCCAAGGAATTCGGTGTACGTGCGCATTGAAAGTTTATGATCGTATGCACTCGCGAGAAGCAGCTCAAGAAGGTGGCCGCATAAATATGGCGCATCAAGGTGAAAGCTTAATAAATCATGATGGGACGGAAAACTGATGACGGTCGAATCTAAATTTAGTTGACAAGCCATTAACGACACACTGTAGCAAGTACACTCAACTTTTCGGTGACCATTAATTGGCGCATCAGAGCAGAAGATTTAATGACCGCCCATCATTGAAATCATTAGAGAGGAAAGCTTCTTCACCTTGAAGCTCTATAAATACCGAAGGCCACCATTGTTAAAGAGTTCGCCATATAGAAGATAGATCATATACAATATAGACAGCCGTTAGTCTGTAGTTATTCTTATACTCAGAAGGCGGAGGCGAGCAAAGAGAAGAAGACGCCGAGAGAACATTCCTGGACAGCTCGAAAGACTATCAGGAAGCATTACAAATGGAGAGAGGGCCAACACTTGCGAGAGAAAGGATATTCTTCTGGATAGAGTTGAAGTGAAGAGACAGTGTAAAAGGCCACGGGAAGCAAGACATTGCTACCGGTCTTCTTATCTCTACATTCTTATTGTCATTCTGTATTCTGCATCTAATTATAAACAATGAAAATTTCATTTCAACTTATGTTCAATCTCTTCACATTTCTCTTGAGTAGCTAAATTCCCGAATGGGTTGAGAAGTACTTAGCTAGCATGACCTAAGATCTTCACTTTATGCGATTATCTTGTCTTATGTATGCGTCATTCACCCTTTAGAGATACTTGAGAGAGTAGTCTAAAGAAAAAACTTAGACTTGAGAGAGTCAGGTTAGAATCTAGGCTTGAGAGAGTCAGATTAGAACTGCATAAGCAAGAGATAGATACTTAGACATAAGTTCTATTTGCTATTACGCATCGCATGCACCCTAGAAATAGGATATAATAGTATGCAGTCACCTTGTGTTTGTGTACATCATTCATCATCGCATAGACAAGAATAGAGGCTTAGACATAAGTCCTATCGACATTATCGTATACATCACATGCGTCCTAGAAATAGGAACTATGGCATTTGCATTGAGAGATGACATGTTGTTGTGTGTGTGTAGCATGATCGCATAACTTGAATGCAATCTTAGAAAGTGTTAGCTAAATCTCTTCTCAACCCGTTCACCGCATACTCATTGTAATTCTCATTTTTATCAACTCTTTACTCAAATCCGTCGCATAGGAAATATACTTAAACAACACACCAACCAACTTATTTGTTTTTGTCACCGCAAAAGAATCAAAATTTACCCTCACATAGTAACTCAGTAGTCCCTGTGTTCAACCCTGAACTTACCAGGAAACCTAGTGAGATTTATACTTGGGTTTTACTAGGAAAACTTGCATGTGCAACGCATAACTCATCACCGCAATTTCATACCATTATTTCATCACATTTACAACGCATCAATAACCTATCTCACCTTAACCTTCATATTTAATGGCCTGATGGCACATCGTCAAAGCATGGAAAAACATGAAAGTGAACCTGTCGATTCACGGAATCGTAACATGAAAATGAACCCATCGGCTCATGCATGTCTAGTGGCCTAAAGGCACACCATTAAAACATGAAACTGGACTCGTCGGTCCCTTAAAATAAAACATGAGTCAAGGCAAGATAGTAAATCGCTCATGTTGGTCTAATCATGCATCACATAAATTTCATTAATGATCCCACGGCACAAATCATAACGTATCATGTAAATTCAATCATGCTCATGATACTCATAACTCTCATGCAACAAAAAGTATATCACATAGTCTAAATCATGCTTCTAGAGTCCATTAAATAACTTGATAAATCTAATCTAGGACGTCTGGCACGAAGGCACCAGTAATAATACCACTTACCTCAAATTAAGCCCAGAAAGTTATCACAACAACCACTCTCCAACAGTCTACTTGAACTAAAATCTAAGAACATAAATCTAACTCAAATTTCACTCATTAGGCCCAAGCCAAACATAATTTACCCAAACAAAGGGGGCTTTGAAACCTTGACTTACCCACAATTAATCGAAACAACTTTAGCCCCACTAGAAAGCACCCAAAAGTCCTTTAAATCTCCAAGCTAGCCTCCCAATATTACGAGTAAACTAAATATTAAGCCAGAACTAAAATCAAACCCAATGGACAGTCCAAAACTTAGTCAAGCACCCAAATAAAATTCATTTAACCTTACAAACGAAACCCTTACCCATGAAAATCTAGGATTCTGACGAAGATGGTGGCAGCACTGATTAGTGGCCGACGGCAGGTTTGTGGTTGGCGCAGGCAGCAGCTAGCAGCACGAAACGACCAAACAAGGTCGGGAAAGGACAGATGCCTACGATCTGCGGCGTTGGGCGGCGAAACAATCGCGGCGATCGACGAGGTGCAAGGAGCGACGTGGGCAGTTGTCGAGGATTGGCAAGGCGCAGCGAGTGATGTGGGGAGCTACCGAGGATCGGCGAGGCACAGCGAGCAACGTTGGCTGGGTTCGCATGAGAAGATGGCTGACGAGCGCTTCACGAAACCTTCTTTCCCTTGTTTTCTTTTTTCTTTTCACTTCATGCTAACTGAGGTATCTTATATAATAACTTTTTTTTTCCTTTTCTCAAACTCTAGGCACTCAATCAACTATATATTTTTTTAAAAAAACCCTTTTCCCTTTTCCTTTATCAAAATCCAATTCCAAAATCCAAATCCTTTTGGATTTAAATTCCAATTTCAATTTAAACTCTTTCATAATTCCAACTTCTCCTCTACCTTCTTAATTAACGAATCAAAATATCAACTAAAACCAAATAAATCAATTATCTCTAAAATCAATAGGAAGTAAAATCCAATATTTTCAAGATAATTAATTCAATCCTTTGATCATTTAAATTCAAATTATTCGATGAGGCTTTACATTATCTCAATTTAATCCCAAATTCCTAAAATTAAAGGGAAACCAAAACTTAATAATTGGAGATAATTAGCTTAATAATTTTTTTTTCGAAAACTCGGGATGTTACAGCTACAATATATATTTTAATATATTAAGATTGACAAATTTATAAACTCCACAAAAATTTGTTTTATGGATCAAAATGAACTATAAGAATGAAAAAAGTTGTCCAAAAGCAAATAAAACCTTTCTTATTGTGAGATAAAACTCCATGTAATCAAACATGGCATCAAAGTCCATTAAATCCTAAAGAGTTTTTGGTTTAAAAAATGGAATTTAATCTAAAAATGTTGAACCCAAAGAAGTACTATCTTCAAAGACATGTTAAGAATCTCGTATAGAAAAAGTCAAGGAACCTCATAATGTTTATAAGATACATGAGTAATTAGTTTTGAGATTGAACTCCAATTATCTAATACCAGAGTTAAGATGTATCAAGATTTTTATCTATATAGATAAATGCATCAATGTAATCTCTAATTCAACCTTAATTATTTAGTACTAAATAAGTGTTTGACTTAAGTGTTAAGGCTAGTTAAGAAAGTATGAAATTAGGGAAAAAAGTATATATGTTGGTGCTCCTAAAAATTGAATGAAGAAATAAAGTTTGGCAGTGGAAAATCATTCTATAAATAGTAATATGCATTAACCCTCGAAAATTCCACACTTAGAAAACCTTTGAAAAAAAGTCAGGTTTGAAACCTCTTATGCCCATGGTAAAATGTCAAATTCTGATGTATGATGAAAATCTTTAGAGAAAATAGAAAATTATTAAAATGTATACAAATATTATATATTTGTAAACGATACTTTTTCTATAATATTTGTAGACGATACTTTATTAAAAGGAAATCATGAAAATTGATGAAAAGTATTTGAACTAAAAGACCTTTTCGACATAAAAAAAAAAATGACTACTTTGAATTCCCAATGGATTAATGTTAAGTTAGATTTATTGTATTTGATTTGAAGATCTTTGGTAACTTTTATTATAAACATTCTCAAAAAGGTTTTTTTCTTGGTATATCTTATCTAGTAAAGTACTGAACAAAAATAGTTGTCTTCTCTTTCTTTATTCAATCACTAAAAGTTCCTAAATAGATGTTCCGACTATATGTTTGAAACAAAAAACTACTTAGGGTTTGAATCCCTCTCTCTCCTTTTGCTCGACGAATACTGAGAACTTGTAGTGTTGTAACTAGGACTTAATGACTCAATAAACACTCATGTAGTTAATTGCACAAATTAAATTATTTTTTTTTTAGTATTTATTGAGGGTTGTTCCAAACAAGATCAAAAGTTCACGAATGAGCTCAAATCCAAAGAAAATAGAAGTCTGGATAGGAGCTCATGTGTCTCAAAAGGGTTCCTCGGTTCCGATTTGATCAGTCTAGCTAACGAAATTCATCAAAGAGGAAATAACCAAGTCGAGTTTGGTACTAACACTCTACAACCTCAAGAGTCACATCTACCCTAACACCATCGGTGTTACACATAACCTCACACGGGCGTTAAAAGGGGAGCCTTAAAAATAGTCTTATTTTGACAAATCCAAGGGAAGACAAGTTAATAAGCTCATGTGAGAAACTCTAATTTCTCTCTATGCTTAACTGAACTAAATATTTCATGTACTAACTTAAACATTAGAGTGTACTCAACTCGATACCAAGTTAATTATAACGATGCGACTGAACTAAGTTGAATAGGCCAGAGGAACACTCAAGACCCACGTGCATGTTTCTTCGGGCCAACAATATTTAAGAATTTCGAAAGAACTTTACTCCCATACTAAAATTAAAAATTGAAATATATGTTTGAATTTATTCTCCAAATATAAATGGTCGGAACATGCAAATTTAGTGTGTGAATTGAAATATCCGAAAAATATTACGTTACTAAAAGGGGTTTTTTTATTTTTACTAATTAGAATTCCAAAAAAAGAGTAAGATTAAATAGAATAAATATAAATGCTACAATTTATAGACGTGACCTACAAACACGGACACACCCGATTGAGACCTGTTCATTTTCCGTGAAATTTGAAAAATAATAATAATAATAAAAAAACTGCCAAGGTCCCACAGCGTCGCCAATCAGAGCCCTTCAAAAGTGGTCCCACATGTAAGATTGAGATGAATGGTCATGATCAATCTACTTGGACGGTTAACAGTGGTAGAGACTACATAGGATAATTTCAGTTTTTGAAGTGAGTTTTTATTTGGTTAAGACTGTGGTAGCACGTGCCACACCTGTCATTACTAAAGTGAAAAAGAAGACCGAATCTTGATCCGACGACCATATCTTCCCGGCAACATCGCGCTTCATCCAACGGTTATTATTCATTTTAAATCCCACTCCGTTAGATTCCCATCACACGGCTCAAATTGAATCTCACTCCCTCCCTTTAATCTAAACCCGCCCGCCCCTATTCCTTTTTTGAAGCAAAGGGAAGTGAAGTCTTATAAAACCTTCTCTGAGTTTTGTTGAGCTTCTTTCCTAATTTGCGCCATTAATTCTCTCTGATTATCGTGCGCCGTTCGCCGGAGATGTTGTTGACGCCGGCTTCTCAAACTGCCTTTCTTATTAGAAGAATCTCGAGATACAGAGCTTACTGAACGGAGAAAACGGGAAAACGGAAAAACGGAAAAAGGGGAAAGATCTGTTTGATACTGGGAACTGATATTGTATTTGGGTTTTTTTTTTTCTTTTCTCTCTTCCGATGGACGGCCAAAAGAATCAGGCGAAACTTACAAGAACTCAATCTTCGCTTCTTCGTTCATCCCCCACTGTACGTTCGATTCAGAGTCTGTCTTCGGTTACGGAAGAGGATGTAATCGAACACGAAAATGAAGACCGGAATCGGAAGAACAAGAAGCTTCGTCGGAGCCGGTCATCGGCGAGGAATTGGTCGATGTGTTTTACTAACCCTGTTATGGGTTTGGCTTTGCTTGCTTGTTTCACTCTCTCCTCCATTTCTTGCTTCTGTTTCTTCTTTTATACACGGAAGGAAGAGATTGCGACTTCGGAGAATCTTCTACTGGCGTTGGTTTTCGTCGCGATTGCGCTCTTCTTCGCCAACAAAAACAAGGGTTTAATCCAGCAGACGGTTTCGATTTTGAAACAATCATGGGATGAAAATGCGCGACGGTTTGGGTTTTCGAGTAGCAATGCGAAGCCGGTGAAATGGTTTATTGGTAGTCCGAACCCCAATTTGGAAACCAAGAAGAAGAGGCAAATTATCAGAGAAGGGGTCGAGTTCTACAGTAATGGGGATTTCTACGAAGGTGAGTTTCATAAAGGGAAGAGCAATGGAAGTGGGGTTTACAATTACTTCGCGAATGGAAGGTATGAAGGGGATTGGATCGACGGCCGATACGATGGGTATGGAATTGAGAGCTGGGCAAGAGGAAGCCGGTACAGAGGCCAATACAGGCAGGGTTTGAGGCATGGATTTGGGGTTTATAGGTTCTACACAGGGGATTCTTATGCAGGGGAATGGTATAATGGACAGAGCCATGGGATTGGTATACAAACTTGCTCTGATGGCAGCTGTTATGTGGGCGAGTTCAAGCATGGCGCTAAGCACGGCCTTGGCTGTTACCATTTTAGGTGAACTCTTTAACTCTACATTTGAGTTGCCATTACTTTTGTTTGATGTTTATTTGTCATTTGACCTTTTAGAGTACATGATCTTAAATGTTTCTTGGGGAATCTCCATCTTCTCTTTTATACATCATTATGTCTAGTTTCTCTTTAGCCATTCATTCTGGATTGGATCTGGTTGTAGTTGTTCAATTCAATGTTTATGAGATATCTCTAAAATGATTGATTGAGTGTCTAATGATATTAATGATATCTCTAAATTTGATTTGGATGATTGGTATATACTATTCAGGAATGGAGATAGATATGCAGGGGAGTATTTTGGGGACAAAATACATGGATTTGGTGTGTATCACTTTGCCAATGGGCATTGTTATGAAGGATCATGGCATGAAGGGCAGAAGCAAGGTTTCGGCATGTACACATTCCGAAACATCGAGAGTCGATGTGGCGAATGGGATGCCGGTCATCTCAAGAACCCTCTTCCCCCCCTTACTGATTTAGTCCTTGGAGCAGTACAGGTAACTGTGATAAGTTTGTTCATATAGCTGCTGTTTTTCTGTTGCCAATTCTTATGCTGATTTAGTTTACAATAACACTCCATTAGGCTGCTCGGAAGACGGCAGAGAATGCGATTAAGATCGAGCCGGTGGACGACGAGGTGAACAAGGCAGTAGTAGCTGCAAATAGAGCGGCTAATGCTGCTAGAGTTGCTGCAGTGAAAGCTGTTCAAAACAGAATGAAAGGGGAGTTTTGTGATATAGGGGTTTAAACAACAAAAAAAAAGTGTAAAGTTTGACTAATTTGAGTACTTTGTGGAAGAAACAACCACCCTGCTGAGCAAAAAGCTCATCAGAGGTTGAGGGAAGCTTTTTTTTTTTTCTTTTAGCTTTTTTGTCTCTTATTTTTATTTTTTTTCAATGGTGATCACAATCTAACATGTATATACTTCCTTGTATATCAATGCAAGCTTCATCTTTCATCAACTCTTTCTTCTTTGTCTGTATTATGATTATTGTTTAAGTTGATAAGAGAGGAATGATAGGAGAGGAAGACAAAATCCACGTGGAGGATGGGATGATGTGGCGACATTCGATTGGCAACTGGTCCCATCTTTCTATTTTCATTTTTAATATTAAATCAAACTTATCCATAATTTTCTCAAATCTAGGCTTGTTTGCATTGGATAATACTTATCTTTCTTCGAGGTGGTTGTAGTTGTGAATGTTTTTATCGCTATTTTACAATATCGACGTGAGAATTGAATCAACATTTTCATTATGTCGAAGAAAAAAATCATGAAACATGAAAAATTAAACGACATTAACATGAATATAATATAAATGATAATCATTCTAACTTGTTTTAAAAAAACGTAGATACTATATCGATATTTTTGTGAAATTGAGATCTTGTATGGTAGCCATCAACATCTTAAACCAAAATTGAATGAAATATGGTTTTTTGAATTTTAAAATTGTTTTGATAGAATGGTTTTTCAAAATAGTTCCAAGACAAAATAGAATGAAACAAATGAATAGTAGTATTTTTGTTGGTTTGTTGTTTTAAACAAATCATCTTAGTTGATCAAATCACCATTGAAATTATATGCATTTGGGAAGTCGTTGCTGGTAATCTATTAAATCAATGTCATAAAATTTGGGAAGAATTACACAAAACAGGGGTTACCAGAATCAAAATTAGATGTCCTCTTGTTTTTACTTCATTAGCATGGATTGAAACATCAAATATCTATATATGTCAATATCTATAAATTGGAGCGTAAGATAACGAGGTCAAGGATCGTAAATCAAAGAGTTCAACATCAAGGATTAATTGATATCTCTGAAATTCTTTATAAATACATATAAAACTTTAAAGACATCTCATCTATCGAACTCAAATATGAATATGGATACTATTAAAAAGATATTATAACTAAAAGTAAAAATAACTTAATTACTAATTTCAATCATTTTTATACATTTTTTTATCATAGAAATATTTTTCGATAATCGTTATATTCATCTACATATTCATAAAATTGAAATCTCGCTATCAATATTGACAACAAAACCATAGATAACTAACATAAGCATAGTTCAACGATAATAGACATATACTCCATTTGAGATTGAAATTCAAATCTCTATACCTTAGAATTGTTATACTAAAAAAATGAATAGTCAAAAGTAATATAATAACTCTAGAAGGTATCGGAATATTTTCATATGTAAATGATAAATTTCAAAGGTATATTTTTTCAATGCATCGTATAAACTATACAACAATTACATCTCAAACTAAACACATGTTTTATAAACTATCATAGTACTAGAAATTTCATGGCTACCACAAACTTATACATTTAGTAAAAGTCTAGGGTTTAAATAAAATGATTTGACTTCAAGAAACAATACATATATCAAAGGGAAAAAAAATCTGTATCTAAATTTTGGGTCTAGTTTCTACGATTTTACCTTTTAGATATGAGGTACACTTTTAAACTCAATTTTTTACTTAAAAATACTTACTTTATGAAATTTTAATTTAATTTTAATAGCAATAAAAAAAATAATTAGTTATAATTCCTTTAATCCTTTTAAATGAATTAATAAACATTAATTAGTGACGGAGAATGAATATGTAGTAAAAAAAAAAAAAAAGACTAAAGGTTAAAAGTGTAAATCTTGAAACTCAAGAACTTCATTTCAACCGTAAAATTATAATATTTTGAAACCTTAAAACTAAATTGAAGTCGAACTCAAAATTTAAGAATTAAAATTGTAACATTTTGAAACTTATGAACCAAATAGAATCGGAATTCAACACGCACGGACTAAAAATGTTTTTTTTTTTTGGTTATATATATATTTTTTAAGGGTTGGAGAGTGCTAAGGATGGAAATAAGCTCCCCACCAATTATCAACCTATGTCCATTGCCACGTCATTTCCGACATGAGTAACATGACTTTCGACATAAGATCTCATCTCTAAAAATCTCTCTCTAGATTGTTTCTTTTTTTTTCCCCTTTTTTTCGTTTTGATCCGTTGAGCATAATTAAATTATAAATGTTGTCTGTTATTTGCTTAGATACAATGTATAATCTATAACAAATTATATTTGTCCTAAGCAAATCTCAACGGTACTGCACAATTTTTTTTTTTTTTTTTTTAGGATTGATATATCCGTCTCAATTCTCTATTCAACTATTTTTTTCAATTTCATTCTTACCGATTTTTTAATTTATATTAACATTGATTCACGGTCGATAAACTTTTATTGTATGATGAGAATAAGTTGACAAATTTATTACGTGATCTAATTCCTCTTCTAAATTCCTACCAACTGTTGTCCCAGATAACTATGTTCCTCTTGTTTGCAGGTTCAAATTACTCAGTATTAACGGTCAACTTCTCTTCAAGACTTAGGGAAAATTGTATTCTTTAAGCTTCAAAACTCTTCAATCGTTTACTTCGATGCAGCTCAACCGTGTAGACAAAGCTCTGATGAACTAGACGATAGTTCAATTATATAAATGATATTAAGAAGCACTAGACGATCGTGTAGATGATAGTTGTATGGAACTAAACGATCGTATAGACGACTACTGAGGGACTAGATAATCGTATAAATTATGCAAAGCGGAGCTAGACGATCGTGCAAACGATGCAAGAGGAACTAAACGATTGTGTACACGATACTTTAGAAAAAGCTAGACGAGCATAGAGAAAGAACGAAAGAACACAAGTATTTAAGTGGTTCAGCCAAAGGCCTATGTCCACTGTGCAAATCGGAAGGGTCTCTTTTATTACTTCTTCTTTAAACTTCTTTACAGAATGAATGTCTTGCTCTCTCTAGTTCTCGTCATTCTCTCATTCGTTTTCTTTTTATACAGGCACTCATTTTCAACGAAAAAACTTTGGTTTGGTAGTTACAACAAACAAAACAGAAAAAGGCGACAACGATAAATTGATTGCAACTTCATTTGCCTTCGGTTCTTTTTGTAACACCAACTCCCTAGTTATCACATTAACTAACGAAAAACAACTCCAATATTGTGAATCATAGAAACATGAGTAAATCAATTAAGAAAATGATGATTATGGATTGTTGGTTCAATATTTTACCCTAAATTTTGTTAACTAAAGAAAATTATATAAGAAAAATACAGATACATTAAATTAGCATGGTAATTTTTATAATGAAACTAGATGCATACTTGGGGAATTTCAATGTTAATCAATCTAAGTAAGATTCTATTTTGGGACTGGGTTGCTTTAAAACCTATTACTTTCTTTAATAAATTTATTTTTCGTATATTTAATTTGAGTGTTGGGATTATTTTTCTCGATATAAACAAAACACCTCCATATGTGTTTCTCAGCAACTTTTTGACCAATATTTTCTCTCTTTTTTAATACATTTATTCGACCCACAATGTTCTTTATTATTATTATTATTGTTTATTTATTTCGTCAATTCCATATAATTTTTAAATAAATTCTACTTTTATGGAAACAATAAATATAATTTCCATGCCATGGAAGTAATGGACTTTCTCCCGAATTAGGAGAGTGTATGTTTTTTAATGAATATTTCTTTTGGGTATTAATAGCATGTCTTCTCGACTCTTCTCTGCCATGTCCCCAGAAATCAAGGATATCGACAGGTTTTTAATGCCAAATTTAATTTTGAGAAATTTAACTTCTAAGAACTAAATTTAAGTTATTTTATCAAAAGTACAAGATTAAAGTCTTAACTTTGAAATTAAAAGAAACTAAAATGAAACAAATTCTAAAGTATGGTAACAGAATTAATATTTTAATTTTTTTAAAGTGTTGTTTTTAAATATAGTAAAATAAACTAAAATATTTATAAATATAGTAAAATATTACAATCTATCAGTGATAAATAACGATCGGTTACTATCAATGATCTATCACGGATAGACATCGTAAATATATGTAGTTATCCTTACAAATATCACAATTTAAAATTTTTTCCTACATGCTCACATTTTCATGTATCTAAATTTGATGTCCATATGAGAGATAAATCGATATTTTCATCTAACATTGATAACACTTCCAATATTTTCATAAAATTAAGATCGTGACATTTTCATCAACATCTTCCTACAAAGTCTATATTAGGGCACATATTATTGTATTTTTTTTGTCTTTGTAGATTTTTCTTTTGTGTTACTTACATGTATAAAAAAGTTTTTTTTATCTTTTTTCAGAAGGGGTTACAATGGTTTCTCTCTTGTCATAATAAGAAAGCTGACTAAAGCTAATGTATGCAAGAAGCTAACGTGACAATATTATAAATTTAACTTAAGATTAGGTGGCAAATTCAATTTATATATATATATAAGCATATGAGTTTGTTCTTCTTTTTTCCTTTTCTTTGTCTTGTGTTAGTACGAGAAGTAAAAGTACAGACGTGAACTTCTGATTTCAAATAAAATAGTATATGTCAAAAAAATATATTATAATATATAAAATAGAATAAAATCTTAGTTGTTGATTAAATGGTTGTGTCTTCTAGTTTAATATTTCTCAAGAAAATATAGCAAAATGTTACTATATTTTCTCAAGAAAATATAGTTTATTTACAAATATAGCAAAATGTTACTGTCTATTAGTGATAGATACTGATATCTATCTATCTATCTATCATAATGTCTATCATAACAGTGATTTTTGGTGTATTTGAAAATTTTTGTAGCAGTTTTACGATTTAAAATAAGGGAAGTTATTTCAAGTGGTAAAACTGCTGAAAATATTCATAAAATATAACAAAATTTTGGAACTATGAATTATAGTCGTTGATAGACATAATAATGTCACTGATAGAAACTAACAGAAGTCTATAGTGTCTATCAACGTCTATTATTAATAATTCTAAAATTTTATTATATTTTATAAATATTTTGATTCATTTTTCTATATTTAAAATCCGTCCTCGAAACAATTACCATTTTTAAATCAACGGTGAAATTGACCGATTGGTTTTTAGAAAATGAAACAACATATTAAATGTTGTGTGCGACTTTGTGGCAATTGACTGACCAACGGGCAGTTTGTCTGTATTTTATTTAAATTTCTTTATTTCTTCCTTTCTTAATTCATATATTTTTAAGTACCAAATGTCATGATGTTTTTTTTTCCTTATATTGCTATATTAAAATTTTAAATTAATTTCTACTAATTTTTTATGAGTAAATATTATTTTCTTTATTTTCTTTTTCTTTTATTTGAATAACTATCATTATCTGTTTTGTAAAAGTATATGTTTTCATTTTCAATAATCATATAAATTATTTTAATCTAACATCTAAATTAACATCAAAGTGAATAATTTATAGATCTATTTTAATTTTCATTGAATCGAAACTTTTGGATAATTAAACATGAAATAATATTCGGTATACAAAAATCGACGCCGTGCGATAAGGCTTATAAACTTATTATTTGACGTCGACTTAGTCAATCGAATTGGTTTTAAAGTGTGTTAATATTCACCTCTAGTTTAAATCATATTCTTATCGAAGCATTTATATTTATTTTATTTTGGTTTAAGAAGTTATAAGGGGTTTGTTTTAATCCAAATTAAAAGAATTGTTTAATAGAATAATTTTGCATGCCTTCTATTTGTTTTTTAAGTCAATATGTTTCCATTTCGATAAATATTTGAAACTATATTTAATAAGTTAAAAGGTTGGATTTGCAAAGAAGATTAGATTATCGAGTTGAATGATTAATAAAATAATCAAGAATAAAAATACTTAAATAATATAGAGACTAAAACATAAGATTTGAAAGTAATTTAGATATAAGAAACAAAATCATCAGTTGAAACTTCATTAATCTTAAAATAGCATTGAAACCAAAGTTACATTTCAATCTAAACTTTAATGAATTGTTATCTTATTGATATCTGTAAGTGTCTGAGCCAGTTTCGCATACCTCGATTAATCTCATCGGACAATCTACATGACCATACCAAAAAAATCGGTAGGATATTAAATCCTAGGTATGTGACTACCAAGGATAGACCCTATAATATTCGGGTGTCAAAGAAACTTATAGGATATTAAATCTTAGGTAGGTGGCCACTATGAGCTAAATCCATTACCCTTTGGCCCTTTGACCATGTTCTTACTACCGTTAGACCAATTCATGATGGTTAACTTCAATGAATCATTTGTTTTCTCATTATTTGACATCTTATGCTTGTATTTTTAGGGTAGCATTGTAAATTTGAGTATATTCTTAAAATTAGTATTAATTTTTATGAATTAAAAGTGAGAAAGAGACTGGTGATACCAATAGCCATAGCTGTCAAGCTTCAACTAATCCTTGTAAATTTGTAATCTTAAGGCTGACATATCTTGAGATTTGAGAGTCCCAAAGAATTAGGTAACCTAATTCATATCTAACATATTACTATTTCTTTACATTTTTTTTATGCATTTTAGACTTTACTCTATCACCACCTATCCATTTCCTCCCTTTTTAAAGATTAGCCATGAATTTACACTTCCTTTCACAAAAAATAAAAAATTATTCTCCTTTTCAAATACTTTTTTAAAAATAGTTTTTGAATTTTGATTAAGATTTTGAAAGTTGAATCATAAATCAAAGAAATTAGGAATAAGTAGAGTCAATTCATCTTCAAAAGTAGAAAATATAAAGAAAATTAGTTATTAAATTGGGGATTTTTCTTTACGTCAACCATTTGATTTTTGTTTTTTGTTTTGAAAATTAAGCCTATTTCATCCTCATTTCTTTTAATAATTTGCATATTTCTTAAATACAATGGTTGAATTCTTAACCAAATTCTAAAAACAAAAATCTTTTCGAAAGCTACTTTTTTAATTCTCAAAATTTGACTTAGTTTTCTAAACTATTAGTGAAAAGTAGATAACAAATGAAGAAATTTGGAGGTAACGGTAATGTCTATAAACTTAATTTTAAAAAACAAAAATTAAAAATAAAATAATTACTAAATAGGACCTTAATTATTTAAATTTTGTTTGAATTGATGTATGCTAATTTTCTTAAAATTAAAAACTTGAATCCTATATTCTACTAAAAAAATAATTTCTGTAATGTAGGTTTATATCTATAAAGATAAGAAGATTTACTCTCTACTTTTTTTTTCTTTTGAGATAACTACTTTCTCCAAAAGCGCTTTTTAGCATAAATTCTTTGGGCAAAGCTGCAATCTTTTTATTATTTGAGCATGCTTTTGTTTTTGAAATAACTCAAAGATTTACATTTCTATAACTTTTGTTCACATTTATAAGGATTAATAACATTTTTAAATGTATATGAATTTAATTTGAACCTCTCATTTTATTATATACTATATTTGAAGCATCTTTTTTAAAAACGGACGCTTTTAATATTTCTTTCCTTTTTTAAAAAAATTGATACACTATTAAATCTAAAGAAAATTATTTTAAATGATAAAACTGTTAAAAATATTTATAAATAATTAAAAAAAATATCACAATCTATCTATGATAGATGATAACATTTTATTATTATTTATAAATATTTTACTTCATTTTCCTATATTTGAAAAGAGTGTTAATTTAAACTTATATTATCCCACACTATAATTATCAAATTAAATATAGGAGAAACATCAACAACAGAAAGTACATTTGAACGTTGAATCTATTATAAAGTTAATTAGTTCAAATTACAGGCACAACGTTAATTTATCAAAATTTCAAATTTCAAGTAAGCAAGAGAATCAAGTTGAAAAAAAAAATCACTGTTCATGTGGGGGTGGTTGGTGGGTGGAAAATTCAAATTGGAAATAATAGAATCTATTTATTTAAGAGAAAAATTTTGGTATAGTCGGCTACATCTATCTTCTGTGCAGTCTGGTTGCCATTCAATTGGAACGTGACACGTGGTATTTTTTAAAAAAAATATTTGTGTGACAAATAAGGAAAAAATATGGTGATTAGATGCATCCTAATATTACTCTTTATTTAAATGGGAAAAGGCATATGAAAAATTCAATGGGGTCATTTATTTACCTTATAATTCCCAAAAAAGAAAAAGGTTTGTAAGCAAGTGCATGTCATGTCACTTTATTAAAACCTTATAATTTGATATTTCCTATGTTTTCATTCACCCTTGTTGCTTGAAGTATAAGCTTATGTTTCTTTTTCTTTCCCATGGTCCAAAAGAACAAAAATCATGAATTTTTAATTCTTTTTCTATTTTTTTATACATTATAAAGATGATGGAATTATTATAGTTCATCATGTAGCTGTTTTTACAAATTTGGAAGTTTGGGGCATGCTCTCACCTATGCCCTTCATTATATTCATGAAGTGAGAGCATTGATTAGGCAAATTTTTAAATAAAATTTTGCTTTTGGTCCTTTAGACTTTTAAATTGTTCTTTTAGTACTTAAATTTTATGTATTTTAGCATTTGATGTTAATTTATTCTTCAATGATATAATTCGACGATTTTTTTTCTTATCTAGACTGTTGCATGTGATTTGGACTACTTTTTAGATTAAAATACCATTTTCATCTATGCATTTTGAAATTACTTGTTTAAATTCTATTCATGTATTTTCAAATGTTCAATCTTGTTCCATATTCTTTCCATAAATCTTATAATATTTAGTGAAAGTATAGGGATTAAAATTTGACGTTTGTTTCGACAAATTGCGTGCTTCTAGTTCTCTCTTTGTGTTTCCTTGTTATTCATTGCAAATATTCATATATTTATGTTTTATGGTATTAAAATTTGAAATTAATAAGATATAGACTATATTTGAATTGATTTTCAAAGAGTTTCTAAATGGAAAAAAAGATTTGTTATAAAGGTAAAATAATAAATTTCTCATATCTAAATTTATTTTGTGAGGTAAAATATCAATGACTTGGACATAAACCGTGGCAGATTCAGAAGTTTAGTGTATAAACTTTTAAATTTGTATCTATTTTGTGAAATATGTGTCTAATAAAATCATAAAATTTGAATTGTGTGCCGTAGATCCTTGAATTTTTTATTTTATGTCTAATAGATCCGTTTAAGTGATACTTTTCAAAATTTATGAACCTACTAGACAAAAAATGAAGATTTAGAGTCTCATTAGATATAAAATTCAATTTCATATCTAATTAATGAGTTATTTTTTCTAAATAATATAAATTATGACCAAGACACATAATTGGAAACTTAGGGAAAATATGAAGTTCAAGGACTCGTACACTTCATCTATATATAATTTTGGTTAAAAATACTTTTTTTAGATTAAAATACCATTTTAGTTTTGATACTTAAAAGCTTATTATATTTTAGTTTTCCTACTTTCTCATCAAATATTATTTTGGTATTTTTAATAATATTAAAATTAATCCTTTTTTTTTGTTAGTCTATGGTTAAATTTCCAGAAAAAAAGATGAGTTCATAGAAAAAAATTATGAATTTAAATTATGTAGAAATTGAAAATCTGGCTTGTTTTCATTAATTAATTAATTAATTTTTGTTAATTGAAAGTCTTGTTAATCAAATTTGAAAAAAATATCGAAATTTGATTTACTAAGACCCAATTTGGTAATCATTTTGTTTTTTGTTTTTGGTATTTGAAATTAAACTTATTTTCTCTTCATTTCTTACAATGATTTGCATCTTTCTTAAGTATAATTATTGAATTTTTAGCCAAATTCTAAAAATAAAAGTTAATTTTTAAAGTTAATTTTTTTTTTTAAAAAAAAAATTGACTTGGTTTTTTAAACCATTAATAAAAAATATATATATAACAAAGGAAGAAATTTGAAGGTGGAAATAGTGTCTATAGACTTAACTTTCAAAAATTAAAATCAAAAACCAAATAATTACCCAATCATTTCAAAGAGTTTTGTTGTGTTTAACGAAGTGGTTTTGTTTTGTTTGAAACTACATTTTATGAAAATTTCCACCGATGGCTAGGAACTACATGTTATATATATAACAAAGCAAATAATTTACGCTAATTGTTAGAAACTACATTTTATATATAGCTGTTAAAGACTTGAATTCGATGTTGGCTATATTTGTTTAAGACAGTTGTTGCTGGTTGGTTTGTCTTTTTATCTTTGAATTGTCTTTCAGTATGTCTCTCCAATTGTGAGTTCAGATAGGTTGTTGTGAATTGAATTGTTGACTCTGCAAAATATTTTCATTCTTTTATTTTCTCCACTTTTATGTCCTTTTCTAAGTGTTACCGACTTTGTTTAGGGTTGTCTCCTATTTTTTCGTTGTGCATATTTAAGGGGTTACGACATCCAGTTCTGGATTAGTAATTTTGAAAGAAATATTGTAATTGTTGTTCGTGTACTTGGGCAAACAAATCACAAGTGTGTTACTCTTACGTGCTAAGGTTATACTGCTACGTTCGTCAATCTATCTCAAGTACTTGTTGAGTCGGCCCATTGCATATTGAGAAGGAATTCTCAATCTTAAAGGAAACCTAAGATCATTAAGAGGAATATTCTTTACTTGAAGCAGGAAAGATAAAGTCTTGGTAAGAGGGAGTCTCACATTTAGAAGGAGCTTAAATGTTTCTTCACTAATATCTACGTACTTAGAGGGAGTTTAAATTCTATTGAGAAGTAGTCTCACATCTAGAGAAAGCCTAGGTGGTTATCTAAAAAACTAAGTTCTTTGTGGGTCACTGTAATCTTTGTTTTTTACAAATAAATACAATGTTTATATCTCTTAGACACACTGTCCTTAAAAGTTTGTGATATATTGCACCGAACTTGATTACCAAACACTTTGTTCTATTCTTATCTTGCCTTCTTTGTGTTTGTTCTCAATGTGTTCTAAATAGTTGTAACATTGTTGATAACAAAAGACGCAGTGAATTAAACAACCTTTATTTCAATAGTATATATATTTGCAAGTTGAGGGACACATATTCCTTCTGAACTCTTCATGAATCTGTACCTGGACATGATCAGTTATGATGGTAAAGTATTAAAAGTCCATTTGGATTGACCAAAGAAAAAGTATTTTTCAGAAAACTCATTTTTATTTAAAATTTTTTAATCAAAACTATTTAAAAAACACTTCAAAAGCTATTTTTAGTGGTTAACAAACACTTCATTTTTTTCTAAAACGACTTATTTTTTAAATTAAACACTTGAAAAAAAATATTCCAAACACACCTTAAATCTCGCATATTTGAACTTATTTCAGTATGAGGTAATATCGAAAAGAATGAAAATGATTCCGACATAATGAAAATCAATATATTGTTTAGGGATACCTATGAAAATTTCCCAATTTCATAAATCCATCAATAAGTGGCCATAATTCAACTGTTATAAAGTTTATACTATCGTTAGAAGTTTAAGTTTCCTATCTCACACAAAAAAAATAAATTTTTTTTTTTAAAAAAACATTCTTAGGGACGAATGGTCTACTGAATTAAGAGAGGCCCACGTCAAAGTCCAAGGTCCAGCCCAAAAAAGGGTAATGTTGATTGAATATTGCTGTTATGGGTGCGGTTTTGAAGCCCAAATTATTATTTCAGGCCCAATAACTTCTTTACATCCTGTTGATAATCATCAATCATTTTACTTTCAATTTCTAATTTTAGAAAATAAAGTTTACAACCCCTGCGGTTTTGATGAGTACTTTCAAAATCCAAGCCATATTTTGAAACCTAAAATATATAATTTTCTAAAATTTGTTTTGTTTTTAAAATTTGACCAAGAATTCATATTAAGAAAATTGTTAGAAAAATACAATTTTCAAAAACAAAAAATCAAAACTCCATTTGATAAGGATTTCGTTTTTTTCTTCTCTTTTTTAGAAGACTTATACTCCTTTTCTCTCCATCCTTCAATTATGGTTTTCATATTTGTAATTATGGTTTTCATATTTGTGATAGACACCAGTAATTTCTTAATTAAATTCTAAAAACAAAAATTATTTTTTGTAATTTTCAAAATTTAGTTGAGTTTTTCTAAAGTTATATAGAAACTTACAAGTAGAATTAGCATTTATAAGCTTAATTTTCAAAAATCAAAAACTAAAAAAATACACAATGAAATGGTATGAAACAAAACCAAATGATTTTTAGACGATGCCTTACTTTTTCAAATTGGGAAAAGTGTGAAAATGAAAGAATACAAGGGCATACAAAAAACCATGGTCACAGAGCCCATAGAGAAATGGCTCAACTAAGAGAAATATTTCATAGGGAATAATTACAAAAGTCTTTGAAACCAAAGCCTACAAACAAACATGAAATTTCACCAAGGACCAAACCTCACGGGGGTCTCTCCCTACCATGAAACACTCTGCTATTCCACTCCCTCCAAAGATCCCGCAAAAGAGCACACACCCCTATAAGCCAAAGAAAACAACCTTTCTCTTTGAAAGACGAATGGGGAGGAACTTCCCAATTTAGAAACGAACATCCTCCTGACGAGCGAGCGCAAAATCAAACTTTTGACGAAAAAAATCATTCCACACAGATCTTGCGAACTGACACTCCCAGAAAAGGTGATCAAGGTTTTCCTCAGCCTTCCAACAAAAGATGCAACACAAGGACCCATAAGCTAAGGCATCTTTCTCAAGAGTCTTTCTATCATGTTCACACGGCCAAGAAAAACTTGCCAGGAAAAGAACTTTAACTTTCTTAGGAATCTTAATCCTCCATAAAACATCAAAGACTAACTCACCCACAGGAAAAGGATCCAAGAAAACCCTAAAGAGAGACTTGCAAGAGAATCCCTCCTAGGGGAAGGATTCCACACATGCACATCCTTCCTCCCAAGTCTAAGTCAAAATCCTCAATCAAGGAAAGAAGAGAGGTCACCTCCGTCATTTCCCTATTGAACAAAGACCGACGGAAACCAAAAGAGAAGGAATTCCAGCTCCCCACCCAAACCAAAAAATCCAACACCCTACAATTTTTTAAGGACAAATGATATGATCAAGGGAACGCAGAAGAAAGAGGTTTATCCCCCACCCAAAGTTCTTCCCAAAAATATGTATCCTTGTCATCTCCCACAACACAGAAAACAAGATGGGACAAAAGCCCGAGATGAGAAGAAATATCTCTCTACAGCTTTCGGAATGTGTCTTTGACCCCTTCCACCATCCACTCAAAGGGGTGAGGGCCATGCTTGCTCACAATAATTTTCCGCCATGAGGAGTCAGGTTCAAAGGAGGACCACCAAAAGCCATTTAGCCAACAAGGCTTTTTTGCGTAACCTTAAATTTCTGATCTCTAAACCCCCCGATTCACAGGTTTCCCCACAATGTCCCAACTAACCAAGTGAGGTCCTGTTCGTTCCTCCCCCCCTTCCTAAAGGAAGTCTCTCATAAGTTTTTCAATGCCCTTACAAATCGAGACAGGTGCTCTAAACAGTGAGAAGTAACAAATGGGGACCTGTTATATATGTAATAAAGTCATCCTTAAAATGTTAAAAACCTTATTTCAAAAACTTGCAATGAAAGGATAAATTTAAGGCAACCAAATATTAATATTGGTTACTAATAACTAAAGAGCCTACATTAGACATTATAGATTTGTAGAAAGTTGAGTCTGTTAGCTTTTTTTTAAACCCCCCAAAAAAAAACAAAAAAACAAAAAACAAAACAAAACAAAATCGTTTGAAGTATTCATTTGGTAACCAAAAAAAATGAGTATGCCCCAGATGCACGTATTTTTCTTTGGTAACAAAGTATTACTCCTCACAGATCAAACTTCATATGAAACTTCAATTTTTTTTTTTTACTTACAACCAACAATGGTTAGCAACCTAATCTACATTTTCTTTTCCAATGAGAAACCAGAGATAAATAAAATAACAATACTCAACAAATTTTTAACAATGTCCTATCGACAAAACTTTGAACCCCATATGTTAAATACATTCTATTGTTTTATTAGGATTTAAATTTCATTTTCATCCATCAACTTTCAAGTTTATTCTATTCACCTGGGTGGCACTATGTAACTCAATCCATAAGAGGGTGTTAGGTGATTTTTTTTTAAAATTTTAGAATATACTACTCGAGGAGACTTTAAGAACAATGAGGTAACCAAGCCCACCCCCTTTTGATTGTTGGCCCCCACCCATGGGGTTTCTTTGTTCACTAGAATAAGCTGATTAACCGCACTCTGGGATCGATAAGTGTTTGGTCTTTAAACTTTCAAAATGAGTCCTTACACTTTCGAGTTCACTACATTTTGTTCCTTAAACTTTCAATCAGTCTATTTTAGTCCCTAAACTTTTAAGAAACAATCTTTTTTATTCTTGTTAGGTAACTTTTCTACCTTAAATCCACTTTGCACAATTTTCGTTCCTAGCTTACTTAACTTGAAAATCATGCTCTTATTAACATGTTAGCACACATAAGCTACACCATTATTCTATTAAAATTAGACTAAAAGTAAAGAGCAATTTTTTTTTAAAAAAAAAAGTTTCAAAACTAAAATGGACATTTTTAAAATTTAGCACCAAATGGAACAAACTTTTATAAGTTATATTTGGAAGTTCAGGAAGCATAATAAAATAAACTTAAAAGTTAAGGACCAAAATACAATATAAACCTTATTTTATTCACTTGAACTACTAATTCTAATCCAATCAAAATATGATTACAAATAATTAAAAATCAAAATTCCCTCAACCACACACTACATCATAAGAAAAACAAGTGCATGAATCAAAGCTGTGAACAAGGAAAATTACTCAAACAAGTATTACTAAATATAATATTTCTATCATGCTTCAATAATGAGAAAACCGCAGTGTATAAGCCTGTGCTAACCTTCATTCCGAGGAGAAATAGAGTCATGAGCAACTTGTTCGCTATAACTGGTTTGGATAGCCATGGCTGCTTCTCTTGTGGAATCTCCCTTTTCCAAAACACGTTCAAGCTCCACAATCTTCTCCAACAAAAATCTCGAATTTGAATTGGTTGATTCAACCAACTTAGTAGCAGTATCAAGAGCATTGCACATCTGAAAATGCCCCAAAATACAGTCATATATAAGGAAATAAACCATTTCCTCAAACACCAAGCAGTTCTTCAAATCAAAGGACATGAAGCAAAAAAGTAAAGTTCAGACCCAAAAGCTACAGACATCATTTCATATCACTGTATTAATCAATGTCCAACACAAGAAACAACCTACCTTCAATGTCAAAGCAGTCCAGGAATGATCATTATCATCGAATACTTTGTTCAATTGGTCGTAATTTTCCTGAAGAAGAAGATGGGTAGGGTCAAAATCTTGCAGCTATGATGTTTGGAACAGGAAATAAAAATAAAGCAAAATAGGTAAAGTCGTTGGAAATCACATTCGCAGAACGAAAATCATTCAATTAGCAGAGTTAGTGAAGAAAAGGGAAAATCGAGAATCGGAAGCGTCAATTAAAGAAGAAATGAAAATCAAAGGATGAGGAGGAAACCTGGAAGAGTTTGGGGAGATCGGGGGATTCAGATACGTCGAAAAGAGTGGAAACAGAAGCAGAGGAAGAAGATGGCGATGGAATTGATTTGGGGGTTTCATTTGATCCCTTTGTTCCTCCGGCTTCTTCTTCTCCGACATCGCACAGAAGATCGCCTATGCATAGAAGAGGTCCTCCAGTTCCTCGCATCTGAGACTGTCTCTCTGTTTCTTCAAATCGGATCGACGACAGAGATCGGAATCCTTCGACTGAACCCTTCGAACTGGAGCCCGCCCTTCCCACATCACCTATTCGAGCCTACCCCCAAACAGAAATTACGGTCTTTTTTTTTTTTGTTTTTTTTTTTCCCTTTTCCCTCTCTTTTTGCATTATGCCCTAAACTAGTTCAATGTTTACTAGAAAGGTTTCAATTTTTTTTTTCTTTTGGGATTACCTCAATTTCGCGATTATGATGTTGTTTATACCCTAAACGAACACGTTGATTGATTATCTATATTACTTCTTAGAATTTTAATATGTGAAATTAAAGTCATTCGTACAATAGTACTCTCACACGTTAGAACTCTTCCTCTCTATCCTTTGCACTCGCTCTTGACTAATCTAATGTAATAGTACTCTCACAACCTAAAGCTTTTCTCCCTTCTACTCTCACTCGTCCTCCTCACTCTCTCACTCACACTTTGAGCCCTCAGTAATGGTGCATGAGTGACATTTTAAATAATTGACATGCTTCTAATGGATTCTGACAATGACAAAAGACCGTCTTTCATCTTTTTAAAACACCGGAGTAAACGACATCAATTCTCCAAGAGTGAAAACATTCAAACTAATATGTGACATATGCCTTAACTACATCAGATGTAGTTAAGAGTTGAAACCTTCAATTAAAAAGTTTCCAACTCCACTTTTTTAACTAACTTCCATAGTTGTCTATTATTATTGTAATCTTTTTTTAAACAAAATGGGTGATTAGTTATTAGCCTAATTTATAACATGTGAAAAATAAAATTAGATGGATTATCTTCTAACCCATTATAATCATCCAATTTAGCCTTCATTCATCTGAGGTCTGTCATAGCAAAATATGGCATACAAGTTCTCACTCACTATAAAAAACTAGTTGAAACAAAAGCCAAACTTAAACGAGCTAACATAATCATTTCAACTTATTTTTCTCAACAATTTAACAAAATGAGAGTTGAGCAATCGTAGAAGATGTTTTACATCATTATTCAGTCTAAAAGGTACAATCAAACAAAAGAACAGAAGGCGAAATGCCTGCAGTAAAATGAACATCAATGACTCAATATAAGGAAACATGTATTCAAACAGCAGCTAAAGAGGTATCAGTCAAATACAACCTAGTTTTAGAGCCGCCCAACGACCAAAAAAAAACCTTGATTGGGCTGCAAACAAAGAACATATGAGAAGAGATAACATTATGTTTAGTCTGAAGCTGGGTTGCTGATGGGTGGGATGTTTCAAGCAACAAGCGTAATCACAAAACAGTTTAAGTGAATGGAACTGGCCGACAAAAAACTAAGGCCTTCTCCAGAAACCAGCTTCCTTCTTTTCTTTTTTTTTTTTTTTCCTCCTACACAACTAAAAAGCAATTAGAGCTGAAGCCACATTGCATTGCTTTCTCCATCTTTTATCTACAACTCTCCACCAGATCGATCATGTCGTCTTCACTACTTAATGAAGATTCAGCAAGATTTTACACCACAGTAACTAAAACCCTATTGCCTTGCACTGGTTTCTTATCTACAACAGAGCAAGGCAATTTCCAGAAAAGCAAAAAAAAGAACTGTATGTGTCATTATATCACATTCTGAAGGAGCAGTTGAATGGCAACAAATGATTTGCCACATCAAACATCATATATTACCTTAAATATGAGCTCATATATAGCCTAACCCCGATGTCGATGGGTCCATCATCCCCACCAACGGCATGAAGTGCTACTGGTATCGTTGAAAGGAGCCTTACTGTGAGGGGGAAAACTGCAGGGTCAACTCCAGTATCTGAAACATGAGATTTCAAATTGGACTCCTGTTCCACAGCAGAACCCCCTGTGGTTGCTCCACCCAACTCACTAGGACTCACTCCCAGCGTCCTCTGTTTAATATTCTGGTCGCAAGGAGAAATAATTAGTGCAACATCTTCCAATGCCTTCCACTTAATTGAACCTCTATTCCTATGCGAGCGCCTAGTACCAAAAAAACTAAGCACCAATGTAGATGTAGTATCAAGCCATTCAACTGCCAAACCTTCAACTTCATCGTAATATATTCTTCGCTCAATCTGATATCATATGCCATGAGAAAATAATCAAAACAAAAGAAAATAATAGATACCAGTTCAGACATTGAAAAGAGAATACAGCAAAGAACACTCACAGCCAGCTTCTGTATGTACACAGACATAAATCTTGGACCAAGGCCCAACACCCTTGCATCTGAGAACAAAATCTGCGAATATAAAGAAGAGGCCACAGATGAATCAATCATCCACTGAAAGTTAATACTTATAGGACAAAGAAAAACAATGGTAATATTAGCGTCATCTTCTAAAAGCTAGTTTAACAAGGAAAAGTAGAACTCCTATGACAGTGTGGAAAGAACACAACAAATACCACCTGTGGAAGAATTTTATGATATAGAACATAACAGAGAATTTAGGTTATTGTTACATCATGATCATACAATAATGGACGGGATCATTTTTTTTGGGTTGGGGGGAGAATCAGAATCACAAAGGAAGGGTGCTGGACTGCAAACTAAGTAATAAAAGAAATCCACAAAAGTCGGTACTTCATCAAGCGTAGCATAAGCAATTCAAATGTAATAACTCTCACATTTTGAAACAAAATAGCAATTGATCACTGAACCAGTTTAGAGAAAGAACCCACCTAGAGGAAATGAAAAAGAGCGTTTCACAAAGATGGTGAACAAATTATATCAGAAGAAGGTATAAAAGAATACCTTTTTTTTCTTTAAAAGAGCCCACATGTAGAGCTTCTCACAACCATCCGCAACATGCTTGCTAGCCAATTTTCTGTTATTGCAGTGCACAGCAACATCTGAAAGTAATTTCGAGCATGGAACACCATGCCTCAATGCCGCAGATGATAATGCTTCTCTACCTTCTAAGGAGTCAGCAGCATCTTTGTCAAAAGAAATGCCAGTAAAACATCTCATCTGCTCATCACTATTAACTTTCTGTATGATTCCTCGGTGCTTTAAATACAACATCTCAGCCTCAATTGCTGCTGCCAGTGTGCGATGGACCACAATATCAGGATACCGTCGCAATGGTGAAGTGAAATGTGTGTACAATGGGACAGCCAGTGCATAATGACTCCCCTTTTCACCATCTTTTAACTCTCCACTACAGAAATAAGTTGCTAATTGCATGGGCCTTGTAGCATAGGATGTGAGAATATCGAACAGCAAAGGATCGTCATGAAGTTTTATCCTTATCTGCTCTAGTGACTGTTGGAACTGGACTGAAGAGGATGTGTCCAGTTCAAAACCATGCCTAGAACAAAATGATTCAAATTCTCTGAGTTTCCTCAATATAGGATCTGGATGCCTTCTCAATAATGCACTGTCGGGAAAAGTCCTGGATATAACTTCGGCAACAGTCGTGTTTGCCAAAAGCATGAACTCCTCAACAAGAAAATTTGAATCCTTCTGCTCATAAAACGTACTATCATATGGAATTCCACATTCATCATATAAAAAAATTATTTTGGAATTCTCAAGCCGCAAAGCCCCATCTCTAAATCTCTTCTCCTTTAGAGTTTTTGAAATTTCATGAAGAAGTTTAACGGATGAAATGACATCATGCCATGCAAACTGACCGTGCAACTGGGGACAATTATTCCTTAAAATCTTTGAACTATCAGAATCAATTAATCCATCAATAATATCCTGAGCTTGTTCATATGAGAGTTTGCAACAAGAGCATATGACAGTACGCCCAATCCAACACTCTTTAACATCTCCACAATTATTTATGTCCAAAAACAATGAAAACGCAAGTCTATCCACTCCAGGGTTAAGTGAACCTATATTCTCAGATAGTAATGGTGGCAACATTGGTATCTTGCGCTGCAAAAGATAAACACTCATTGATCGGATTTGAGCTTCCTTATCCAAGGCAGTGCCTGGCAATACAAAATGTGATACATCAGCAACATGAATGCCAACTCTGAAGATGCCATTGGCTAATATTTGAACCGATAAAGCATCATCAAGATCCGAGGCAGAGGAAGGATCAATAGTAAATATACATAAATTTCTTATATCTCTTCTGCATTGAAGTTCCTCTTGTGGGATCTTCCAAGGGGTATGAGGAATGCAAGACAGTGAATCATGAGAGAATTCACACGTCCGAATTGCATTTTCAAATAAAATAGCATCAATGTGAGACTCTACTTCACTTCCCCGTCCTAAAACATGCAAGACTTGTGCACGTGGAGCTGAACTCTCTATAACCCATTCATGAATTCGCGCAGCCACCAGCTCACTTTCAACCGTTAAATCACCATTGTCCAATCTCTTCTTAATGCAGTCAGGTAAATCTTCTGCAAGAACCATCATTATCGGGAATCTTGCATCATTAGGAATCAACTGGACATATCCACAATTCTGCAATGGTGATAAAAATTTTGTATTCTCTTTCACATAAATCTCCTGGAAGGAGAGGAACTTCTTGACGTTAAGATGGCCAACAACAGTTTCTCGCAGCCGAGACTTTTCTAGGATGGTTACAACCCTGCCAGTTGGTCTTTTTGCAGGATACAAATTAATCACTGCACAGATCCTCCCGACTGCCTTAGACACATCATCTTGATTACTGGAAAAATGTGCTTGGGAAGGATACACAACCGATGACTGGTTTACATCACATTGCTCGTAATTTGATAAAAGATCATCACAAGCAGTTCCATCCAACACTTTGTCCTCACTACAACACCTCTTATCAGGTAAAGAGGAACTCCTAAAACTGTCAGACTTAACATCGGCATCAACTTTATTCTTGCCTTTACAATTATGGCAGTCCTTTTCAGCCACCTCAAAAGGTAAGTTGACATCTTCCATTGAATGCATATTGTTATGGGCCTCACTAGTGCCTTTCATCCTAGTCCATGACGTAAAAGGATCCACCTTGATTGCAACTATGTCTCCTTCCACCTAGATGAGGAGAGTCAATCTAAATCAATAAAAAAAATTCTACTCCCCCACAAAAAGAAAATGGATCGTGGTAATTTCCCCATTTTTACATTTTGATTGTGCTACTTACAATTCTACAGTAACCAGAACGCAGGTTTCTACATTTTCATTTGAAGGGGAAGTCACCGAATTGGATGTTTCCAACAGAAGATCAACACAATCAAATGAAAAGTGGGGAGGTAAACAGACAACAGAACTAACCAATTGTCCCATTCCATTAGTGTATAAAGAAAAATTCAACATAAAATATAAATAACTATTTGATGTGTCTACACCTAAACGCAAGCACCTTTTTGAATTGCTCATCTCCTAAACAAACACAAGAAGTATATATGTCTAGCTATCTAGATAAGAATATAGGACATAGACGAGTGGACATCAGTATACATGCAAATAGCATGAACAAATGTTCCAAGTTAAGAAGCATAAATCACAGCTCATTTGACACAAAAATGAACCTAAATGTTTGAATCCTTACAAAAACCCTACAACGAACTTTGAGTTTGTGCATGAGTAAGAGCATGCAGGCATGTGTTTATGTGTGCTTGTATGTGTAAAGGAAAGAGCACTTACAGCTCTGTTCTGAGATGCAATTCCATTGATTAAGACATCAACTGGTAGTCCGTCAATTTTACAGTAGGCCTACAAGATTAACATATCATATTCAAAAAAACTCAATGAAATATTTGAAAAAACATACTCCGTAGCTAACATTCTGAGCATGATACATCAAAGGGTTTTCCAATAAAATATACCAAAGAGATTTGACACAGACCTCAAGTCTATTGTGGGCATTAACACGAAATAAAGCTTTAAATATGTCCCCTTTCTGCAAAAGTGAAAACAACAGCGAAATTGGTGCATTATATCAGAAAATTTGATATCATTTGGACAAAGCACTCTCCCCTGTCATCATTCAAAATCAGAATGTCACACTAACCTGTAATCCTTCATTGACATCATCCATGGACCAGTGCGAAGGAAAATATTTCCTTTGTGAGTTATTTTCAGTTACATCAGCAGGAGGTGAATGCTGGTTTAAAGATATCCCTGAATTCCTACCAAAGGCAATCTGTTCAGGACATGATTTTATAATCCTACCACCATCATCCAATGAATGAAGATTTTGATTCTTCAAATTTTGCGATTCAGATAACTCTGCTTCTTCACTAATATGCAGAGGGGGCAAAGAACTAAAGGCAATCTTATTTCTTCTGGTCAGACCATGCTCTATTGGATGATTCGACTGATATGCCTGTTGTGTCAAAGAAGAATAATTTGAGGGTGATGTTAAGTTAGCATCTATTCTACCATTTTCCATGCTCTCGGATGCTTCCCCCGTTATTCCATTAACTGAATTGCAAGATGCTGCCAAAAGGGTCAACATATCTTATAAGTTAAAGCATATTAAGAGTGGGAAGATGGGTTCGGAGGAAAACAAAAATAAAACACAAAAGCATCTCCCTGGGCAACAAAAAAACCCATCTGAAAAATCAACATCAAAAGTACTCAGCAAAATTCGACGAAATAAAACTAAAATTAAGCAAAAACAAGTTAAAAGAAAAGAGTACCTGAAGTGGAAAGAGAGGCGTTTTGCTTAGATCGGCGATTGGATCGGCGTTTCTTCTTCTTCTCCTTGTCCCCATCCTCGTTCCTGTCGGGAGTGGATTGCTCAACAGCTCCCCTCATAACTATAAACGGAACGAGAAGAATCAAAGAAAAAAAGAACCCTGAAATCTAAACGAAATAGCAAGAGATAGCAGGAAAATCTTCCGAATAATTGGAAAAAAATAGACGGAAGAAGCCTTTGGCAATGGATCTGAAGGACCCAAATGAAGAAAGGGAAGGGGAAGGGGAAGGGGAAGGGGAAGGGAAGGAATCAAAGAGAAGACGTGAGAAGGAGTTTGTTTATAAAACTGAGAGAAAGAGAGAGAGTGTTGGTGTTGGCGTTGGTGTTGGTGAGACTGTGGAAGAAGAAAGGGACGCGATGATTGGTCGGCGAAGACAAGGGCGCCGACTCTTGATTCCTTTGTCTTCCCACATTTTTTTTTTTTTTTTTTCCTTTTTTTTCCCCCCCTTCTTTTCGTCTCCTTTTCTATCCTTTGCTTTTTTAAATTATTAAAAAATTATTTTCAATCTCATTTCATTTTAGTTTAGGTTGAACTTTTTGTTTTTATACTTTTAAAATATTTCTTCAAGTTGAAGATTCAATCTTTCGTCCATAATTAATATATTAATAAAAAAAATTCTTAAAATTAGTTCCTATTTACTAAAGTGAGTTTAGGGATAAAATACGTAGACTTACTCATTTAAGATTGGAAATTAGGTTGCTTTAATCCAATATTCAACCAACACTAATGTGTTTGATTACACTTTCTCAAAAGTGTTTTTTTATACAATTGTTTTGTTTGGTATTTATTAAAAGTGTTTATATTAATGTCAAAATAATAATTTAAAAAACACTTTCATTACCTAAGTTTTTTTTGTTCTTTTATTTTTTTCGTGATCTAATATGTCAATAGAGTCAATCGTTAGGAGTTGGTCGTTTGAGATAATCGATGTAGTTAGCCGATTGAGTTGGTTTGTTAGAGTTGAGCATCAAATGTGCCCATTGTTAGAGTTGATTGTTAGATGAGGCCGTCGATCGTGGTCGCTTAAGGCTAGTCACCAATGGTTGTTACAATCAAAGTTGGTGGTCGTCGTCCTTGAAGATGGTCGTCGAAGGTGATCATCACTAGAATTGGTTGGATGTGATTGTCACACGAAGATGGTTACCAAAATTTTTGCTAGAGTAGGTTGCTTGTGGTGGCCGACGGAGGGTGGTGGTAGCCGATGACAATCATGGTGGAAGTGAAATATAGGACTAGCGAAGGTATTTTGGTAATTTATATATTATACAATTTAGGAACAGATTAACCATTAAATATCCAAAAATAAGTTTTGTAAGAGTTGATTTCATGTGATTCTCAAAACTAATTTATTTCATAAAGTCATTTTTTTAAAAATTATTTTCAGTGTGAAGTACTTAGTTTTTTTCTCAAATAACTTAAAAAAAAAAAATTGAAAAGCTCAACTAAATCTACCATTTTTTTAAAAGTATAAAGATTCAAATGGTTGAAAGTATATTTAAACAAAATTAAAATAAAATCGAACGTAGACCAAAATGTTTGTTTTTTTTTAAAAAAAATATAGAATACATTAGGATTGTTATTCATAATTGTGTTAAGTGTTAAGTTAGATCGTTGTGTCATGAAATACTAATGTCTTGAAAAGCAAATTCAACACGATTTTGGTACAAATCATATAAATAAGTTGCTTTCCAAATTTAATATAACATCCATTTTGAACGTGTATTCATTAGACACAAATTGAAAGTGAGAGAAATGATATCTATAAAAATAACGAAAATCGAACCAGATGAAAATTTTGGTTTATTTAAAAGTTCTTATACATGTTTTTTTTGTTTTGAAGAGAAAACCAATACGTTCAGATTTTTAGATTTGGATTAATGACAAAATAATAATAATAATAATAATAATTAAATAAAATGTACTTAATATTGTGGGAGCACAATTGCCCTAGCCCACATGAATCAACAACTCTATCCATTTCTGCGAGTCTTAAACAGTTCTAATTTAACTAACTTTCAATATGAAACAATTATGTGGTGGCTTAAGTCATAGGTCTAAGTGATTGTAAGTCATTTCGAGTCTAATTTAACTAACTTACACAATATATTAGTGAAAAAGAGATTTGTGATTTAAATCTTCGACTATTTTAATTAAAAGGTTTAAATCCTATATTGATCTCTGAATTTTTAATGTTATTCTATTATGGTCCTTAAACTTAAATAACGACTGTTGTAGTCCTTAAATTTTTTTAAAAAATGTTTATTTTGATTCCTACTATTAAGATTTTGTTAACTCTTTGATAAAATTGCGTCTAACATGTGTTGAGTAAAATGAAGGTGAGGCAAAATTTCAACAACTAACGTGCCAAAATACTAAGCGTAAATGACTTTTGAATTCTATAGAAAATTCAAACCATATACTTTTTAACACGACTAACTTATTTGACAGTCTAATCATCTAAAAATATAAGTCATCTCATTATTTTATTTAAGAGTTAACATAATTTTAATAGTAAAGACTAAAGCAAGCATTTTTTAAAAGTTCGAGATTAGAATAAATATTTCTAAAAGTTTAAGGAGTAAAATATAATACATTTTAAAAATTTTAAGGACGATTTAAATTTAATTAAAAAAATGGTTTAAGTGTGACGTGTCGTTCCCCGTTTGTGCTCACTCCTTCCCACAAAATTCGTGAAGGCTGGCGTTTACGTTTTCCCAGGTCATTACTGTCTTTTCCCCTTCCCAATTCCATCTTTTCACTCATCCAATTTATTATTTTGGTTTCGCCAAATCTCATTTGTGGTTGTGAGTGAGTATAATACTATATATTTATATATCTAAAATTTCTATCAACATAACATAAATAAGTAGACAAATAAATAAACATGATAGAAATACTCATAATGAAATTGTTTTTTATTTTTTAAGTTTTAGCTATGGATAGATTGTGCATTAACGACTTTTAAACGAAATCTTAATTTAAATTAATTATAACTATCGGTTTGGAATTTTAAGTGATGCGAACCTTCGTTACATATTTAAGAGTATTCATTTCGATTGCGTCTGAGAATTATGTCATATTGTTATCGTTACCATTATGAATACCGTCATTATTATGTTACAATTGAAAAATTATTAATTTTGATATCTTCATTTTGAACTATCTAGAGGATGCATTACTATTATATAAAAAAGATGATTGTTACTGCTTGAGCCTTAGAGGCAGAGGTCACGGTAACAGTAAATTTGACAAAATTCATAATTTTAAGTAAATACGATCAAAATCAATCCAATTGCATTTAGGATTCAAGCTCACTACAATTTATCCATCAATGAAATTTTATTACGGTTATATCAATTTTCATTACGTTTTGGTAAATGTCGCTTTATTGTTTTTTTTTTCTCCAAAAAAATCGAAGGGCTGTTAAGGAAGGAATATCTAAAAAAACAAATGTAAAAAGAGAGACTTGAACCTAGTAGGTCAAGAAGGGGTTGGTAGACAGATGTATCACTGGCTAGCTCATAGTACTAATATTAAATTAGTTTATACATATATATTGGGTTTTATGTCCTAAAACTCGTGGATTGTAAACAATAAACTTATTCTAATAAATTCAATAAAGTTGTTATTGAAGTTTTATTCAATAAAATTGTATTGAATATATGAATTGCTTATTTCATTTTAAAAGATCCATGACTATTACATGAGTACTTGAACTTTATGCGGAGACATACAGTAGATCAGGTTTGAGTAAATAGTCTAAATGATCCATAGTATATGAATAAGATTGGTGCCTTATTCTAGTAACACTATCGGATACGACCCACTTGTAGTTGTTACAAGGAGTTGTAAAGTGCTACAGACGAAGTGATCCTGATTCATATATGTAATGACATGAGGAGTAGGGGCATCATGTGCAATGAGTTTGCGCAAGATCAGACCAAGAAATAAGTCACTCTTACTTTATAACGTTGTTTACTGTTTAAGACTGACTATTTCAAAATGATGACCTAGGTAACTTGACCTTAATCTTGAGCTAACTATGAACTCCTGCTTATTCGGAATTATCATTAGATTTGCATAGGTGAGAGTTGGCTCAACAGCGCCGACTCAATAAACCTCCAATTTCAGGGGTAAGATCGGGTAGATAGCTGGGGACATAGGGTGTAAGATGGAATTCAGTCCTACCCGCTTTCAAGGATAGTAGAGAGGTTCTTCCCTTAAGTGTTGATCCCGGGTCTTGAACAAGGGGCCTCACCCTCTCATTGGCCCGACGAGAGAGACGCGATTTAATGATCAAATCATAAACCAATTGTTCATTAGAGAATCAGTGGGACTTAAGGAACAAGAGATAATCTCAGGGGTAAAACAACCTTTTGACCCAGTCGTTATTATGAACTACCTGTGAAAGGTTAACTTACTAATTATGGTTATATCGAGTGGACACAATATATCTACAGTGAAAGGAATGCAACTACGGACCTTAGTGGAGTGACCCGGTAGTTAACGAATGGGGTTAATTCGATGTAAAGAGTTTAGCCAATTAATCTCGGATCGTTGGAACCCATGATCTGTAGGTCCATTAGGTCTCCCTACTAGCTCACAAACAGATAAGCCTTAGAATAACGTGATAAGTTAATTTGAATCGTTCAAATATGAATTAAGGGAATTAGTAATTATATGTGATATAATTACACGTTTAATTCTAGAATTGAACAAAATTGGAGAATTGGTTAATATTTAAATATTAAATCCATGAATAGGGATTCATGGTGGTAGAACTAGTATTGAATTAATTTAATATTTGATATTAAATTAATTATAATTAATTAAGTTGTTTAATTAATTATTATTAATTTTATTAGAAAAATTAATTTTGTATTAATTTTTGTAAAATTAATTTCAGTTTTAACTTTAAGATTAAAAAGTGAAATTGAAATTTAATTTTGTAAATAGTTTCAAAATTAAATGAAAATGACGAAAATGAGAAAATCTCAAAGTGGGATTTTCCCATTTCTTTAATCTAGTAGCTCATTCATGGTTTCACTATTTTTACAACTCAAATTCTCAAGCTTGAGCTGGAATTCATGCATAAGATTTGTTGCTTGAAAGTCATGCAATATAAACTTCAGTTCTGTGTGGAAATCAGGCTTGCAAGTAGTTGAATTTTGCTGGAAAAAAAAATGTTAAGAAGTGTTCTTCACACCGCTAAAAAACCAGTTCTTCACCTCCATTTTCCTTAATTCAAGCTTGTTTTGAGTCCCACAACTCTATCTAAGGCTCCAAGAGAATAGTAGGGAAGATCTTGTGGTGGTTCAAAACCAAAGGAAAAGGAGATTGTAGCTAAAGATCGTGATTCAAGAGGCACTTCAAAGGTTAGTATGGAAACTCTCTTTTTAGTTTATGAGCATGCTGAATTTGAAGCAAAAATTAATGAATTCGAATACTTAATGATCCTTTTTTTCTTCTGCTGCTTGTTTTTGTATTCCAACAATTGGTATAGAGCATCATTTAAGCATTCAATTCGATTTAATTTTGACTTGGTGGGTATTTTTCATAAGTTGTATGAAAATGATGAACTGATATGATTTTTCTGAGTTTTGGCATTGTTTTCTCTTCAATTATGATTGTAATTCTTGTAATTGGCTCTTGATTGATGGGCCTTAATGTATGTTTAAGTGTCTATAATTCGATTGGAGTCATTAAAGTTGCAATTAGGATGTAATTGGAGAAAGAAGTGAAGAAGGTTGAGCAACAGAACTGTTTTTCCAAGCCACTGCCCAATTCTCGATGCACAATGCCTCATACTCAATGGCATTTTGTGAAATATTCTATGCACGATGCCATAATTGATGGTACTCGATGGCATACTCGATGATACTTTGTGAATTACTCAATGCATGATGTCATACTTGATGATACTCGATGGCATACTTGATGGTATTTTGAGAAATACTCGATGCACGATGTCATACTCGATAGTGCTCGATGTCATACTCAATGGTATTTAGTGAAATACTCGATGCACCATGGTACTTAATGCTTGATGGTACTCGATAGTTTTTGCCCGATTTAGCCTAATTTTGAGCATTGAAGGTTCGGTTCGAGAGGTTCGGGTCAGGTCCAAGACAGTTCGAGTGATCCAGAAGTGTTTTGGAGTCAGTTTTTGCTGAATTTTGTAATAATTAGGCCTTTGTTTGCTTAAAAACGTCAAAACTAAAACCATATCCATTTGTGTTTAATTATTTATGCATGTGATGTATGTTATAATTAAATAAATCTTGTATGTGCATAAAGTATGCTATGTAGATTTAAAATTCCGCTATAGGAAGCATGTGACATGCATTGAAAGTATATTATAAAGTGTTATAATATATAGTATGCATGTATAGGGTTTCAAATTTTTTAATATAAATTTTATATTAAATGTTGAATGCCTTTGATGTATGTTATGGATGCTTAGCATGTCTAAAATTTTGTAAGTTGTTATAAAATTTGGTTAGACATTTAAAATCCATAACAAAGATAAGTTGCATGCTCACGTAGGTTAACAAACTGTTTTAATAGTTAAAATAGGTCGACATCTTGTAAAATATGGTTACAAACTCAACCGATATATAATCCTATCAAGGCTGGAGGGTATTCAAGAGAACCATTGAGCGGAAGCAAGATCTTTCCAAACCCATTGTGAAAGAATAAAACAATTACAAACATACAAGAACAGTTATGCATTATATAGTAAATTACAATATGCTTTCTTCTTAAATACAAAGGCAATCAAGTATCATACCTTTGAAGAACTCTTCTTCACGTATTCCCATGATCTACACCGGTCACGCGTCCCAGCAAACTCGTTCACGAGCACGAACGCAACAAACAACACGTGTAATCACAAACTATCCGATCCTCGAACCCAATCGAGTAAAACTCGGTCTTCAACCCTCGAACAGCAACACTCGACACTACCACTCGGTTACCTTGGTATTCTCGGTGTGAGAATCCAGGTGGTGTGGGCTCTGTGTAAATTTGGTAGAGGGAAGGAGGAAGTATACGTGATCAAGTTAAACAATCAAATAAGTGGGAGAAAGGCTTAAGTCTATCGTATAGACACTGGGTACTCGATTGTTTAGTAACGAGGAGCAATTGTCTAGCAAATTCGCTTGTCGTTTACTCTCTCAAAAGGGCTATCGTATAACTCTCTCTTTCACTCGATCGATTATGATGCGCGATTCGAATAATAAAAAAATGAAAACTCTTTTCACTTTTTATTCTTCAGTTATCAAGACTGATAAATAACTTCCCACTTCATACACGGTTAAAGGAGAAACCAACTAACAATTATCTAATAATTGTTTGTATTGTAAATAAATATAATAACTAATTTATTATATTATATCTATAACCTATAGTTTTAATATCACATCATATGTAATATGTAAACCATAGTTCTTTTCTACTTTATTTAATATAAATCATATTTATATTAATTCCTCCAATTAATGTATCTAATACATCAAATCAATTATATTACATATAATTGAATAATTTAATTATATCATATATAATCAAATTTCCTCTTGTTAATTTGAACACTTCAAACTAACCAAAAACTGATTCTCAGATTGAATCCATTGAGCTACCAAGGGACCTTATGGACCTGTAGCTTGAAGCTCCAATGGTACATGAATAACTGACTAAACTCTTTAATCACGATATCCACCATCCGTTAACTGTCGGGAACTCTACTAAAGACCAATAATTGCACTTTTCACACTACAGATAAATTTTTGTGTCCATTGGATATAACCAATCAACAATACGATAACCCTTCATAGATCACTCGTAAGTATAGTTGGACTAATTTACCGTTTTGCTCCTATAGTTACATCTAACTCCTTAAGTACCACTGAATCCTCTAATGAACAATATATCATAGTCCTACTATGAGTGAACACTTCTCGGACCATGAGAAGGTGTGGTGCCACATTGTTCAAGTCTCGAAATCAACTCTTAAGGGAGCAATCTATCTACTTACCCCTGCTTTGGGGAAGGAGTGAATTCCGTCTTGTGTAGCTGAGTTCCTAGCTTCCTAATCAGACGAATCCCCAAAGTGGTAGGTTTGATTCAGCGATCTGGCCACTCGCACCCATGCAAATCAAAGGATCGCCCTCATAGGTAGGAGTTCCCAACTCACTCAAGATTAAGGTCATATTACCTATGTTCATCCTAGTGAAATGAGAGTCTCTGTCATGAATGACATTATATAACGAGACTAAACATTTCGTGGTCTGGTCTTATACAAACTCCTTTATATAGGACACCCCTGCTCACATGTGTCCACATGAATGATTAGGATCAGACCATCTGTAGCACATCACAACACTGTAACTATCTACAAAGCGGGTCGTATCCGTAGTGTCACCAGGATAAGGTTTCCCTCCAATATCCATATACTACAGACCATTTTGGTTATCACTTAAAGCATGATCCACTTGTATGTCTCCACATACATGCTTAAGTTACAACGACAACCAGAGATCTTAGTTTATTGATTTTTGATAAATGCAAATAAAACATCTCATGTTTCATAGACAACATTGAAGAAAATATCTCATATTACTACATCACAAGTGTATGTTCATACAGGTGTTTACAAACTACATGATCCTACAAGAGTTTAGAGCATCAACCCTAATAATCTCTCACTTGTCCTAAAGCGAGTGGGTGTACAAGATTACAAAAAGTGAAAAACAATAAATTAGGGTATTAAAGCCCAGTATAAAAATCTCTCGCTTGCCTTAGTCCAGCCACGGGCGGTTTCGTAGACCCATGCTCTGAAGGTGACCCTCAAATACTGTAGCAGTGAGAGCTTTCATAAACGGGTCAACAACTTTATGCTCTAAAGCGATCTTCGTGACAATCACGTCCCCTCGATGCACTATCTTGCGGATGAGATGATACTTCCGCTTTAAACTGTTGATGATTTTCTTGCAGACACAAGGCTCATCAACATTTTGGGCAAAGTCGTACGATTTGATCACAGTATTAAACAAATGTTCCAAGATGGAGACGCCTATTTCAGTCCATAAATGGACGAATTCAGTTTGTAAACCTTTTGCTCTTGCCCTTGGGCTATGAATCCCTCAGGCTGTACCATATAAATGGTCTTCTCAAGATTACCATTTAGAAAGGCAGTCTTGACGTCCATTTGCCATATCTCATAGTCATAATATGAGGCAATGGATAGGAGGATGCGGATAGACTTCAACATGGCAACAGGCGAGAAAGTCTCCTCATAGTCGACTCCCTCTACCTGGGTATAACCCTTTGTCACAAGTCTAGCCTTGAAGGTTTGCACCTTCCCATCAGCACCCTGTTTCCTCTTGTAGATCCATTTACAACCTATAGGTTATACCCCCTCAGGTTGATCTACAAGATCCCAAACTGAGTTGAAGTACATCGACTCCATCTCGAGATCCATGGCTTTGACCTATTCATCCCGGTCAACATCCTCCATTGCCTTCTGATAAGACAACGGATCCTTAACCTCGCCATCAACTACCATAGCCAGGATTTCAGTGAAACCCATATAACGAACAGGTGGGTTCGCAACTCTCCTACTACGTTGAGGCTCCCTCAACTCTTGAGGTGTTCTGACCTACTAGATGAACTTCCATCAACAACTCTTGTTGACGGTGCAGACCCTTCAATAACTCTTGTTGAAGTTTCACTAGTTTCGTTGAAAAGTTCATGCAACACGATCTTACTATGTGGGCTGTGCTCCCTCATATGATCTTCCTCTAGGAAGATAGCGTTCGTCGACACAAACACTCTGTTTTCCTTAGGATTATAAAAGTAACCCTCTCGTGTACCTTTAGGGTAGCCTACAAATAGGCATAACCTCAAACGTAGTTCCAATTTCTTTGGATTAGCCTTAAGCACATGTGCTGGGCAACCCCATATGCAGAAGTGACACAAACTAATTTATATTCGTTCCACAACTCCAAAGGTGTTCTCGCAACACTCTTGGAAGGAACACAGTTGAGGATATAAGTTGCAGTCTCCACTGCAAAACCCCAAAATGAGTCTGTAAGGAAGCATAACTCATCATCGATTAAACTATTCCAATAAGGTTCTGTTTCTCCTCTCCGCTACACCATTCTGCTGAGGTGTACCCTACGCTGAGAGTTGGGAAACGATTCCATGTTCTATCATTTAGTTCTGGAACTCAGAATCCAAAAACTTTCCACCCTGATCCGATCGAAGTGTTTTAATCCATCTATCCAATGCGTTTTCAACTTTAGCCTTGAACTCACTGAACTTTTCAAAGGATTTAGACTTCCATTGCATCAAATAAATATACCTATACTGAGAGTGATCATCAGTAAAAGTGATGAAATACTCTGAGCCTCCCTTAGCTTGACATTCATCGGATTACAAAGGTCTGAATGTACTAACTCTAGAGGCTCTTTAGCTTGATAACCTTTTTCAGTGAAAGGTCTTTTAGTCATCTTGCCTTCAAGGTATGACTCACACACAGGTAAAGAATTTTCCTCTAACTTTCTTAGAAGTACATTCTTCACCAATATCTCAATCCTATTGAGATTGACGTGCCCTAATTGAAGTGAAGAGTATATTTACATTATATCAGACACTTTACAAAAATTATGTTCCGCACACATCATTCAAAATGATAAACTTCTTCTGTAAAGTCAGCTAGAGTCCTCCCACTGTGACAGTTGAGACGACGTGTCCGGTACCTACTCGCATCATCATCTCACCAGTCTCAAGCTGCCGCCAGGATCTAATCCCCTAAAAGATTAGTGGCCCCAGAGTCAATAATCCAAGCAGAATCATCATTCTCCACTAAACAAGTTTTCAAAACTGGTGAATCATTTTTACCTTGTTTTGCCTTGGCCTTAGCCTTCATCTTCTCCTTTATCCAGCGAGGACAGTTCCACTTCTAGTGCCCATCCTGGTTGCAATGGGAACACTTTCCTTTGTCAACTGACGCTAGTTGCCTACTCTACTGTGCGACAGGCTGTGGGTTAGCAGATGCCTTCCCCATCCCCTTACCACCATTCTTTGTCTTCCACTTGGAAGTGTTAGAAGTAGAAGGTGCAGACTTAGTCCCTGAGGTCAAACCTCGATGGTGTTGGGGTTGATGCTCTAAAGTCTCGTGTCCTGTAGTTTGTAAACAGTTTGTACGAATGTTTGTGTTGTATAATACATGATATTTAATTCACATCTTGATTTTGCTTAGTTGTATGTTTTATTTGCTTTACCACAAACCAATAAACATAAAATCTCTTGTTATCTATATGTAGCTTAAGCATGTATGTGGTGACATACAAGTGGATCATGTCTTAAGTGATAACCAAAATGGTTTGTAGTATATGGACCTATGAGGGAAACCTTATCCTGGTAACGCTACGGATGCAGCCCGCTTTATGAAATGGTCACAAATGTTGTGACTTGTCATAGATGGTCTGATCCTGATCATTCGTGTAGGGGACTTGCGAGCGGGGACGTCCTATACAAAGAGTTTGTGTAAGACCTGACCACAAAGTGTTAACGTCTCGTTATATAACACGTTCATGACAGAGACTTCACTTCATTAGGATGACTATAGGTAACATGACCTCAATCTTGAATGAGTTGGGAGCTTCTGCCATTGAGGGCGATCCTTTGATTTGTATGGGTACGAGTGGCTAGGTCGCCGATTCAAACCTACCATTTTGGGGATTCGTCTGATTTGTGAGCTAGGAACTCAGCTACACAAGATGGAATTCACTCCTTCCCCGAGGCAGGGGTAAGTAGATAGATAGCTCCCTTAAGGGCTAATTCCAAGGCTTGAACGATGTGGCGCTACACACCTTCTCTTAGCCCGAGAGGTGTTCACACATAGTTGGATTATGTTATGTTGTTCATTAGAGGAATCAGTGGTACTTAAGGAGTGAGATGTAACTACAGGGGCAAAATGGTAAATTGGCCCAGTTGTACTTATGAGCATCTGTGAAGGGTCATCGTACTCATGATTGGTTATATCCGATGCACACAGAAATATATCTGTGGTAAGAAGAGTTCAGCTGTTGGTCTTTAGTGGAATGCCTGGCAGTTAATGGATGGTGGATCTCGTGGCTAAAGAGTTATTCAGCTATTCACGTATCATTGGAGCTTCGAGCCACAGGTTCATAAGATCCCCTAGGTAGCTTGGATAAAGTCGAGAATCAGTTTTTGAGTCAGTTTGAAATGTTCAAATTGACAAGAGGGAGTTCGATTATATATGATATAATTGAACTGGTTAATGATATAATTGGCTAAATGTATGAGATATATTATTTTGGAGGAAATTAGATATAAATATGATTTATATCAAGTAAAGGAGAAATTATTATAGTAGATATATGATATCAAACTATAGGGTAAGAATATAATATGATTATTCATTTATTAATTAAATTGGTTAATTATGAGATAATTGGCCGAAATATTCTCCTCAATCGTGCATTAGTGGGAGAATCAGTATTTGGTTATTGTAACTGAAGAATAAAATGAAAATTTGTTTCATTTTGCAAATGGTTTGTAAAAATTCGCAATTAGTGTGAAAATTTCTTGATCGTTTAGCTGAGAGCCTATCATCGCTTAAACAATCACACACTAGCGTCTAAACGATCACACGCCTTTCTCTAAACAATCGCTTAGCTTTCCTAACGATCGCCTAGCGTGCTGCGTTTTCTAAACGATCGTTTACCTTTTACTAGACGATCGCGTAGTAAAACCTACACGAAGTGTAGCTTTATCTAAACGATAAGCATCCCCGCTATACGATAGCTTTCTCTCCCACTTGCTTATCATCTACACGATCAACCCATTCCTTCGACCTCTACCAAATTCACCAAAGACCACATTTTGGATTCTCACTCCAAGAATATAAAGGGCTCTAAGTGGTGGTGTCATCCCCGCTTCTGCTTGCTCGTGCTTGTTCATGTTGCTGCTATTCGTGTAGACGATCGTGCTATCATAGCCAACTATTTTGCTAGGTGATAAAGAACGTAGAGGTTCTTCCGCTGCGTTGAGTTCAAAATTGAAAAGAGTCTTCAACTTGTTTGTGAACTCAATCCCTTGTATTTAATTTATTAAAGCATGTCGTTAATTAGTGTTAATTTGCATAACTGTTGATTAGAATGTGTGTATGATATTTCAGTCACAATGAAATCGGAAAGATTCGAACGCGCTCATGGATGCACTTCGTTAAGAGATCCTTCAAATGGAACTTCTTTGAAGATGAAGCGACATTTGCCTCACCTACCTTCTTCTTCTTACTTTTCAGTAAGGATTGGAATGTCTGCAACTCGTTGAGGAGAGTTATAAGGGTATAGTCAACTTTGTTTAGTATCGCGTTACTGATAAAGTGCAGGAAGCTATCTGGCAACGAGTCCAGAATGATGTTAACCTGGCTGCCCTCATCGATGCGTGACCTATTCATCTTCGCCACATTAAAGTGGACCATCATGTTCAAAACGCGTTCATGAACAGATGTGCCTTCCTCCATTTTGGAGTTGAAGATGCATTTAAGAGCTTCGTGCTTGAGTTGTCTAGACGGTTGTCTGAACATTTCCCGCAGGGACACCATGATCTCACGCGCCGAGACCATAGGCTCATGCTTCTTGGCCAAAACATCGTTTAGACTGGCTAAGATGTAAGCTCGAGCCTTCTCGTTTTCCTATATCCATCTCTCATAAGCCTCCCGAACATTTTGAGTGACGTTATGAGTCAGAATAGGAGGACACTTCTCTGTAAGGACGAACCTTAAATCATCGATGATGATTAAAATTGTAGTTATCGTGTGTTTCTAACTAGCATAATTCTTACCAGTCAGTTTATCGGCGCTTAATAGAGCTAATGTGGTTATAGCCATTTTTACGTTGCTGAAAAACGAACAAACTTAATGAGTCTATGCAATACCACTTTTAACACCAATTTCAGTTTTAACAAAATAGTTTCCATGTACTCTAAGTGAAAAGACATCTATTTCGCAATGATGCCCCAGCGAGGCAGGACAAAAGTCACTGATGAGGTGATCAAATGCCCCTTCACTGGGATGAGACACTCTTAACCATTAGGCAGAAACAACTTTTGTAACTGACACTAACAATCACCATTTTTCGGTCAAGAACTGTTAACCTTTAACAATTTTACGTAAGTGTAACCCCTCATTTTCGACCTTAGAGTCTCGCCCTAATGTGCCCACCATAGAGAAAAAGCAGATTAGGACAAGAGACTAAAGTGACCTTATCCTATACAGGAGATCAGATAAAGAGTCATGCAAAACTACCATCCTATAGGGGGACACTGCTAGGTGCCTCGAGGCGATGCACAGAAACGTTATCCAACCTAATGAGAGAGACCGTGGGATATGTTGTCACACGTTCTGCTCCCACTTACTATGAACATTCTCTCCGTTCACCTTGGTATTGACCTACCTAAACACCATCCTTTAGAGGGGACATTCCTAGGGTGCCTCGAGGCCAAGGATAGATCTCACGGTGTGAACATAAAGGGAGAAACGTGAAGAGGTTTAAGTGAAATATCATATACCCCAAGTACCTCCCACTGAATGTTCTACCTAGGGGTTCATTAACTTAGACCATCTGGCTACTGATTTTATCTAGGTCAATTTAATTTTCTAAAAAAACAACTCTTGTCTTTGAAATTAAACAAGTTCAAGTCAAGTCCCATTAAACTCTTTAACGGACTATCCTCAAATTTGTATGCATGCATTAAATCTATCTAATTCACCTTTCCAGGTAGGTTCCCAGGTAGGGGTGTTTCGTTTTCATCAATTTAAATACCCCAGCCTAGACAGAACCCACCTTAGACAAAAGTTCCCTTATAGATAGATTTGCTACATATTTAATCTTTTATTAGTCAATTTAATCCTATTAAACTGATTAAAAGATTAAAACTTAGGTTATTAATCTCATTAGAACTGTGATCTTAGGTCTATCTCCACCAAGTTTTAAAACTCTTTTAAAACCATGATTCAAGCCTAAGTTCGCATGCATGTCTTTCTTATTGATTTTAGTTCTAATTTCCCTTATAACTCTTATAAAAGAAACAACCAAAACCATTCCTATTGCTATGCATAACTAGGCATTTACAACTCTTATAAATTTAACCTATGTATCATGCTTCATGCAATGTCCATTCATTACTATATATAACTCTTATATACTTAGTAATAAACTAAGCATACATGCTTCCATACACCCTTATACTATCACACTTATAATATAAAGATGATGCATGAATATGCTTAATGCATGCATAAATATAACTCTTATATTATATGATGCATGAGCATGCTCTTTAAGTAATTTAAATTCATAACACTTACAATATAGAGATGATGCATGACCAATGCATAACCTAAGGTGGGATTTCAACTATATGACATACTATATGATAGATAATAAAATCTACATTTTATGTACATTCACAAAAAAATTAATGGACTAGGATGATTAGCCTTAAAAATCAGAAATTAAATTCTATCTATTACATAAAACCATTGAGCAAACTGATTCACAAGCAAACCGGGTCTTGAACTGTCCGGACAAAGTCATCCTTGATCGTTCAGTAAATTTGGCGAGTAACCACGATCACTTAGCTACGATCGAGTACCATTTACAATGCGATGAAGCATGAGGCCACTCAATCGTTTAGCACACTAATTAAAACCAAAGCAAGTCTAAATGATCGTATAGACGACTATGTTGCTGTGAAGCATGATTGTCTAGAGGATCATAGAACAAGCGCTAAGTAACTTTTACTACACAATCGTGTAGTCAGTGACTAAGCGATGAAGCTTGCTGAGCTACATGATCGTTTAGTGTGAGGGCGTCAACCTTGCTGCCGAGTATCCATACTCAACGATCGCTTACCCCCATCGCTTACACGATTTAACCAACACTTGGTTTACTTCTTCCTCGAAGTAATTCACAACTTCTTGCTTTGAAGCTTCTGAAGGAAATCAGATCTGAGATTTCCATGAGCAGCGGAACAAGATTATTCCAAATTACAATCATGAATGAACATATATTTACAGTCGATTTCAAACAAGCGTTTATAAAATTCATACAGAAATTACAGCATGAAAAACTACAAATGCTCAAAGGGAAAACTGTACGAACATTTACAGATGCGTCTCCACGCTCTGTTGTGCGACCGCTCGAATAATCAGCAACCTCAAATGCTTGATCTACACGACTACAACACAACAACAAACACAGCACGAACACTTCGCGCTCATCCTCAATGGTCGCCTCGGCCACGAACTCCTCAACTACATGAACGACCTCTACAACACCACGAACGAACTCTAGAAAACCTCAACGATGTCGAGTTGAGTTTGACACCACCAACAAGGCTACCTTGGTATTCTCGGTGTGAGAATCCAGAGGGTGGGCTCTGTTTAGACTTGGTATGAGGCAGACGAAGGAGGAAACACCAATCGCGTACATGACTGGGCAAGTGGGAGATGGCGGAGACCTATAATATAGGTCGATGCCTAATCATTTAGATAAAGCTATGCGATCGTTTAGCTCATCGTTTAGCTCGGTTTGTCGCCTACAGACTCTACACGATCGTTTACTTAGGGCAAGCGATTGTCTAGCAAAACTATGCGATTGTTTAGTAAATACTGCACGATCGTTTAGCTCACCATTGTACGATCGTTTAGCTCGCCCAACCGTCATTTAGTAAATCCTTAAAAATATAAATATAAATGATAACCAACTTATCATACTATATTTATAACCTATAGTTTTAATATTTCATCTCATGAAACATATAAACCATAGTTTTTTTTTTCTATTCCATTGTACTTAATGTAAATCTCATTTACATCAATCCTCCACTAGATGTATCTCATACATCATATCGATTATATCATATATAATCAAAATAACTCTTGTCAATTTGAACATTTTAAATCAACACCAAGAACTAATTCTCAACTGAATCTATTGAGCTACCAAGGGGACCTCATGGACCTGTAGCTTGAATCTCTAACGGTACGTGAATAACTGACCAAACTCTTTCGTCACGGGATCCACCATCCGTTAACTGCCAGGCACTCTACTAAAGACCGACAGCTGAACTCTCCTTACTACAGATATATTATGTGTCCTTCTTAGCCAATGAGCAGTTCGACAACCCTTCACAGATCGCTCGTAATTACAGCTGAGCCAATAACCATTATACCCCTGTAGTTACATCTGTCTCCTTAAGTACCACTGATCCCTCTAATGAATATAAGTTATAGTCCTACTATGACTAAGTCTTCTCTTCCAAAGAGAAGCCGTGGCCACTATGTTCAAGCTTCGAAATCAGCCCTTAAGGGAGGAATCTCTCTACTTATCCCTACTTCGGGAAAGAAGTGAATTCCATCTTGTGGATTGAGTTCCCAACCCCCAGATTAGACAAGTCCCCAAAAAGGTAGGCATGTTGAGTTGCCAATCTGGCCACTCTCACCCATACTAATCAAATGACCGCCCTCAAAGGCAGGAGTTCCCAAAACACTCAGGATTGAGGTTGTGTCACCTATGGTCGTTTAGGTGAGATGCAAGTCTCTAGTATCAATGGCGTTATATATAGAGTCTAGTTATCTCGTGGTCTAGGTCTTATACAAACTCTTTGTATAGGACACCCCCGCTTGCACGTCTCCACATGAATGGTTAGGATCTACCATCTATAGTAGTTTACAACACTTGAAAACCTCTACAAAGTGGGCCGTATCCGTAGTGTCACCAGGATCAGGTATCCCATCTTAATCCTTATATTACAGACCTATTTAGGTTATCACTTAAGGCATGATCCACTTGTATATCACGTATACATGCTTAAGTTCACATAAGATAACCAAGGAGCTTTGTTTATTAGATATGAGTAAATGCCAGAATTAAATAACACTTATTTTATTCATTAAACAATGTGTATCCTTACAAAACAGCGAGACTCCGGGAGAATTAGGACACCAATCCCAACAGCTTCATCACGAGCAACTCACACTAACTCAAACACTTTGAATTACATACTTGATAGTAAGTTAATATACCCAAAAACACAAAGGCCCTTACAATTAACTTTGAATGTAAAAGAGTTCAATAACCAGAGGCAACCATGCCAGAAAATTCCATGAATCCACATCCGCAAACATACTTAACACTTAAACAGAATGCAGACATGTTTACACCCACCAAGAATGTAAATGCTATTCTATACATCAATGGATTTGGAATATCAGAACCTGTCTCTGATATCAATTGAAAGAACTATTATCAAAGAGAACCCATGAGTGGAAGCACGATTGATTCAAATTCATTGTGACAGATTTACAAGCATTCACAAACATACAACCTAGTTATGCATCTTTAACAAAATTATGACATGCTTTAGAAATTAAATACAAAAAGAGTGAGAGACTTACCTTTGAAGAACTTTTCTTCCACAGACTTCTCGCTCTCGTGAAGACTTTGGACAGCAAAATCTCGCTCTCGCCCAAATCCTCTACCCCGTCGTCCAATAGTCACAAACAATCTTCTCCACAAACAAGTAGCCTCTCCGACACCACCACTCAGTAACCTTGGTATTCTCGAAGTGAGAATTCAGGAGGTGTGGGCTCTGTTGGATTTGGTAGAGGTTTGGAGGAAACAATGATCGAACTCAATGACCAAGCAAGTGGGAGAGTATAGTGTCTATCATATAGACATTGTGCTTGATCGTTTAGTAAAATTTTAGCAGGTACACAATCGTTTAGGAAATCAGGCGTGATTGTTTACACGATCATTTAGTGAATCTCGCTTGCCATGCGATTGTTTAGTAAAAAGCTACACAACCATTTAAAGAATGGCACGTGTACATGATCGTTTAGACAAATACTTGAAGGCTGTCCTGTAGTTTCTCGTGAGTTAAATGATTAGCAGTGTACTTAATGAAGCGATTCTTTACAAAATGAAAACATTTTTCATTTTATCCTTCAGTTATGAAAACTAAATACAACCTCCCACTTTCACGCATGGTTAAAGGAGAAACCACCCATAATTATCTCATAATTGTTTTAATTATAAATAAATATAATAACTAACTTATCATATTATATTTATAACCTATAGTTTTAATATCACATCATATGTAACATTTAAACCATAGTTATTTTCTTCTTTACTTGATATAAATCGTATTTATATCATATTCCTCCAATTAATGTATCTCATACATCACGTCAACTATATCATATATAATTGAACCAGTTTAATCATATCATATATAATCAAACTCCCTCTTGTCAATTTGAACACTTCAAACTGACCCAAAAACTGATTCTTAACTTGAATCCATTGAGCTACCAAGGGGACCTTATGGACCTGTAGTTTGAAGCTCCAACAGTATGTGAATAACTGATTAAACTCTTTAATCACGATATCCACCATCTGTTAACTGTCAGGCACTCCACTAAAGACCAAAAGTTGCACTCTTCGCACTACAGATATATTTTTTTGTCCATTGGATATAACCAATCAACAGTATGATGACCCTTCACAAATCACTCGTAAGTACAGCTAGGTCAATTTATCGTTTTTCCCCTGTAGTTACATCTAAGTCCTAAAGTACCAATGATTCCTCTAATGAACAATAGATCATAGTTCTTTTATGACTAAATCTTTCTCGGGCCAAGAGAAGGTGTGGTGCCACATTGTTCAAGCCTTGGAATCAGCCCTTAAGGGAGCAATTTATCTACTTACCCTTGCTTTGGGGAATGAGTGAATTCCATCTTGTGTAGTTGAGTTCCCAACTCCCCAATCAGACGAATCCCCAAAGTGGTAGGCTTATTGAGTCGGTGATCTAGCCACTCCCACCCATGCAAATCAAAGAACCGCCCTCATAGGCAGGAGTTCACAACTCACTCAGGATTAAAGTCATGTTACCTATGGTCATCCTAGTGAAATGAAAGTCTCAATTATGAACGGTGTTATATAACGAGACTAAAGATTTCGTGGTCTGGTCTTATACAAACTCCTTTGTATAGAGTATTCCTGCTCGCATGTCTAATACATGAATGATCAGGATCAGATTATTTGTAGCACTTTACAACATTTGTAATACCTACAAAGCAGACCACACTCGTAGTGTCACGGGATAAGATATTCCTCCTTTATCCATATACTATAGACCATTTAGGTTATCACTTAAAGCACGATCCTCTTGTATGTCTCCGCATACATGCTTAAGTTACAACGTTAACCATGGATCTTAGTTTATTGGTTTGTGGTTAATGCAACTAAAATATCTCATATTTCATAGATTGAAGTTAATAAAATATCATATATTATAAATCACAAAGTATTTGTTCATACATGTTTTTACAAACTACAGGACCCTATGGGATTTAGGGCATCAACCCCAACATTTACAACTATTGTATGAAAAAAGGGCCTTAGTTAGAGAACATGTCCTGGACATGATGGTCTATTTCAATGTGGCAGAAGTAAATGGTACTGTCATTGATGAGAAGAGTCAAGTTTATTTTATTCTTGAATCTCTTCTGAAAAGTTTCTTGCAGTTCTGTACGAACGCATTGATGAATGAAATAAAGTATAACTTGACTACGCTTCTCAATGAGCTACAGGCTTACCAAACCATGATGAGAGCAAAAGAACTGGAATCAGAGGCAAATGTTACTACTGTAGAAAAAAGAGGATCATCCTCTAAAAAACCTGAAATTTCTTCTTCTTTAAAGAGTAAGAGTATTCCAATAAAGAAGAACAAAGAGAGAGGGAAAAAGAAACCTATTGGCCGCAAAGGCAAGACAAAAGCTGCAGATAAAGGAAAGTGATTTCACTGCAGTGAAGAAGGGCACTGAAAGAGAAACTGCCCACAATACCTTACAGAGAAAAAAGCAAAGAAAACAAAACAAGAAAATTAGTTCTTGAGGATTGCTTGCAATGAGATAATGCTTCAGGTTGTGAACATGGGAGAATATCTCAGAAAGACTAGTGGGAGATTTTAAAGTTGATGATAGAAGATGAATTTGGTTAGTTGTTTTATCTTTTGTAAAGAATATATGTATAAACCTTTTGTTATAAATGAAATGTTCATTAGGAAAAGTTGTATTTGTTTTACCTTATAGCAATTTCTGTTAGAACCAACTAAGTTAAAAGCCATTTGCAAATATTTAGATATTTAAAAACGATTAGAAATCTATAAGGAAAATAGTTATTTAACCTAAGTGATAATTTTAGAACACTTCAAGAGTTCAAGGTGTATAAAATTTGTTAGTAAAATAAATCCGAAATACTTTGATTGGATCAAAGTAAAGAAAATAGAGAGTTTGAGATTTCTAGGGCTATTTTGATAGAACAGTAAATCTAGTGAAAACTCTCTACACCTAGTTGCCTTAATTGTTTTGAACATCATTCCAATTTTAAAGTTTTTTTTTCCTGAAACTTCATATAAGATGTGGAGAGCTCATAAAAGATGTTTATGATATGCAAAATATGTTTACATAATTCAGAAATCCAAAATAGATCGACACATGTGTTAGTGTCGAAACCTTAAGTATTGGAATACCATTCAAATAGCATGCATGTCTGTACGCAATCCAAAAGTAGTATATTTTTCAAGAAGATGAAAATCAAGTGTTTGTGTTGACAAAATACCAAATTTTCTGGAAAAATATACGAGATCACCATGTATTATTTTATTCCATAAAAGCAAGTGTATATCAATAAGAGTTATTGATCAAAGCTGATACTGTAACAAAAGTTGTTTAGATAGGTCAGATGTATCTTGCTCAAAGAATTTAGGATATCTTGATGTAGTGGGAGGAATGTATGACAGTCTAGCCATAATTTGAGTGGAAACTCAAGCACCAAATATCGGTGACGGTATCGAGAAACAAAGAGTTGTGAAAATAAGATGCATTCCCTATATAGTTTAATGAGAAATCCATTGCATACTAAAGTGTTTACAGAAATCCTCTCGGCTAAAGTGTTTGAGGATCACCTAGTGAGACTAAAGCTACATGTTGTATAACCTACGACAAATGGGAGAAAAACCCATGGGTATGTGATACCTAAGGATGGGTATGTAATACCTAAAAGTAAACCATGGGTATGTGATGTCCTAGTTTATTGTATTTCTTCGTAAAACTAGAAAACTCAGCATTATATATTCATGTGTATGTTACCACTGGAGTTTTAGTCCAAGTGAGAGTTTGTTGGGTTTTGTGTCCTAAAACTCATGAATTGTAAACAATAAACTTATTCTGATAAATTCAATAAACTTATTATTGAAGTTTGATTCAATAAAGTTGTATTAAATATATGAATTGCTTATTCTGTTTTAGAAATAAATCCAATAAACTAAAAGATCCATAACTATTACATGAGTACTAAAAAATTATGTGGAGACATACGAGTGGATCAGGTTCGAGTAAATAGTCTAAATGATCTATAACATATGAATAAGGTTGAGTGCCTTATTCTTGTAATACTATCGGATGCAGCCCACTCTGTAGTTGTTACAAGGAGTTGTAAAGTGCTACAGACGAAGTGAGCCTGATTCGTACATGTAGTGACATAAAGAGTAGGAGCGTCCTGTGCAATGAGTTTGCATAAGATCGGACCAAGAAATAAGTCACTCTTACTTTATAACGTTGTTTAATGTTTAAGACTGGTTATTTCAAAACGATGACTGAGGTAACTTGACCTTAATTCTGAGCTAACTATGAACTCCTGTTTATTCAGGATTATCCTTAGATTTGCATAGATGAGAGTTGGCTCAACAACGCCGACTTAATAAGCCTCCCATTCTATGAAGCACAGATATTTCATGTGAGGCAAAGAATTCGTATCAGACACGTATTGTATAACGATACTTTCATATACTTTCTAGATACATATCTGACACGCGATTTGACGTATCTATTTCTACGCGAATTTTTTTTTAAAGAAAAAAGACAAGCAACTCATCTAGTCTTGCTCAATTTAAAACTATGCAACCTATTTAAAAAGCTCACTACTCGAGTCCAAAACTAAAAGGAACAATAAATAAATAATGGACCAAACCCAAACCCTAGACTAGAATCATCTAATCTTCATCTTCACATTTGAGTCCCCACAAAGTCCATCAAAATATAAACCATTCGGATATCTTTAACAATTCAATGAAGAAGTTCTCCGTTTATCTTCATACTTCTCCCTCTAATTTTCTTATTCTTCTTCTTTGCAATATGAGTCACTTTTCTATTGCATTTTATTAACTATTGCACTTTAACATCTTAGATGTTACTTTTTTTGTATTGTATTTTAGTGTTTGTATTCTATTTTGTGCTATTGTTATTAACTTATATGTTAAATTTATCTATATCCTAGATTTTTTTAAAGAAAAGAAAATGTATCTTCAACGTATCACTATTCTCGTTTTTTTATAAATATATATATATTAAAAAATATATATTGAAAAATGACGCATCCTTAGACGTATCTGTGTCTTAGTTTTTTAGAAATTGACGAATCGTCGAGTCCGATCGTATCCGTATCGTGTAGCCGTATCTGTATTTGTGCTTCATGGCTCTCATTTCAGGGGTAAGACCTGGTAGATAACTGGGGACATAGGGTGCAAGATTTAATTCACTCCCACCCGCTTTTAGAGATAGTAGAGAGGTTGTTCCCTTAAGTGCTGATTTTGGGTCTTGAACAAGGGGTCTCACCCTCTCATTGGCCCGAGAGGGACTCGTTTAATGATCAGATTACAAACCAATTGTTCATTAGAGGATCAGTGGGACTTAAGGAACAAAAGGTAATCTCAGGGGTAAAACAACCTTTTAACCCAGCCATTATTACGAACAACCTGTGAAGGGTTAACTTACTCATCATGGTTATATCGAGTGGACATAATATATCTACAGTGAAGAGAGTGCTACTATGGGGTTTAGTGGAGTGACCCGATAGTTAATGTAATTTGGTGTAAAGTGTTTAGCCAATTAATCTTGGATCGTTGGAGCTCATGATCTATAGGTCCATTAGGTCCCCTACTAGCTCACAAACAGATAAGCCTTAGAATAACGTGATAGGTTAATTTGAATCGTTCAAATACGAATTAAGGGAATTAGTAATTATATGTGATATAATTACATGTTTAATTCTGGAATTGAACGAAATTGGAGAATTGGTTAATATTTAAATATTAAATCCATGAATAGGGATTCATGGTGGTAGAATTAGTGTTGAATTAATTTAATATTTGATATTAAATTAATTAGAATTAATTAAGTTGTTTAATTAATTATTATTAATTTTATTAGAAAATTAATTTTGTATTAATTTTTGTAAAATTAATTTCAGTTTTAACTACTAAAAAGTGAAATTGAAATTTAATTTTGTAAGTTTCAAAATTAAATGAAAATAAAGAAAATGAGAAAATCTCAAAGTGGGATTTTTCCATTTCTTCAACCTAGTAGCTCATTCGTGTTTCTATTATTTTTACAACTCAAATTCTCAAGCTTGAGTTGAAATTCATGCATAAGGTTTGTTGCTTGAAAGTCATGCAATATAAACTTCAGTTCTAAGTGGAAATCAGACATGCAAGTAGTTGAATTTTGCTGAAAAAAAAGTGTTTGAGAAGTGTTCTTCACACTGTTAAAAAACCAGTTCTTCACCTCCATTTTTCCTAATTCAAGCTTGTTTTGAGTCCCACAATTTAATATAAGGCTCTAAGAGAATAGTAGGGAAGACCTTGTGGTGGTTCACAACCAAAGGAAAAGGAGATTGCAGCTGAAGATCGTGATTCAAGAGGCACTTCAAAGGTTAGTGTTGAAACTCTCTTTTTAGTTTATGAGCATGTTGAATTTGAAGCAAAAATTAATGAATTAGAATGCTTAATGATTCTGTTTTTCTTCCGCTGCTTGTTTTTGTATTCCAACAATATATATATTATATAAAGAGCATAAAGTTGAGGAGGATTCGCCTATACTAAATTCGTAGGTGGATCTAGACCTATATCCTTACGATCCATTTGGATTACAGATTTTTCATGGATATAGATGTTTCGTTTATATTAATTCATTAATTAATTATGCTATATTTTTAGCTCATCTCTCATGTATAAAAATCTCACATATATGAAAGAAAATATAAAATTCATATCATATGAGTTTTAAAGTTTAATAGATGATAATATATTGGAGTTTTAAAATTGAAATCATGTTAAACAGAATGATATTAAATATCAATCTAAAATTTCAAGATAAAACCTGTCAAACAATATGCCCTTTAGATTCATGAATTTTGGTCTTTGATTTTTCCATTTATTTATTTAGGTAATTAAGTCCATCAATTTTAAGTTTGTTCATTTTAGTATTTTTTTTAAATAATGTTCTTATCTTTGTTTTGTTTTTACTTTTTAGTGAATTGATTGTGTGGCTATGTAAATTAACATATTAATGTGTGCATGTATTTAAACAATATGGGGTTATGGATGCTGAATTGAGATATGATGTATGATGTTCATATATATGTGGAGTTCATATATTTGTGAAGTTTATATGTATGTGTTTGGAGTGCAGAGTTATTTGGTCTAAATCCATATATCTGTGTTTGAGGTGCAAAATTGAGTTCATATGTTTAGATATTTGGTGCCATTTTTTGAAATCTAAATAATCTACTTTTATGATTATTATTTTTGTTTTGATTTTTTTGTCAAATAATTCTATACCTTTGTTTGAATAAAATATGAATTGCAATTTTTTAATTTCTATTTTTAATATTTTTCTTTTCTCTTCTTTTTTTTTTTTTTTGATAATGAAAAATAACTAACCACTATATTTCTTATGGAAATATGGTTAAATAAAATGGGAAACCAAAAAGAAATCAAAACTTTTGGTTCCTAATTTTTCTCCATGAATTCCATCATCATCTTCTTCTTATTGTTGCTCTATATTTTATTCTATCATGATTTTTTTTTTTAATTGAATCTCCTCATCATTTTAGCAGCTAATAACTTCTCCAACTTTGGAGGATCATCAGAGAACAAATCTCCATTTTTCACTAATTCTTGCTAGAAAACGTTCATGGAAAAAACTCTCCATTTTATGAGTTTTTTTTTGCTGTATTATATACTTTTCAACTATATACATACTTTTCCAACTATTCTTAATATTCATTTCCTATGCGGATTCAATTAAATAAAAATATATTTTTACAAATTTCTACGTATAAATATTTCATTTAATGTAGACAAAATACTATTATTTATATAATCAACAATCCTGCAACATATTTTAACAATCATTAGTCTTATAATGTCGGAACTGGTTGTCGAAGTTGATTATTGAAGATGATTTTTGTTGGAGTTTGTGGTCAGAGATGGTTTTCAGAGCTTAAATTTGGTCGCATGAAGTTGGTATTGGAGTTAGTTGCCGAAGTTTGTCGTCAAAGGAGGTTTTTGAAGCCTGAAGTTCGTCGTCAGTGGTTTTGGAGCTCAGAGTTAGTCTCTAAGTTGGTTGTGCGAAAGTGGTCTTCAAAGTTGATCGTCAAAGATGATTTTCGTCGGAGTTTGTAGCCGGAGGTAGTTGTCGAAGTCTAGAGTTGGTCATTGAAGTTGCTCCTCAAAGATAGTCATCGAAGGTGATTTTCATCAGAGTTTGTAGTCAAAGGTGGTTGTCGGAGTCTATGAAGGTGATTGTCAAAGTTGGTCATCGAAGTTTGTTGTCCAAGGTGGTTGTCGGAGCTTGAAATTTGTCGTCGAAGTTGGTCGCGTGAAGGTAGTCGTCGAAGATGGGTCACAAATTTGTCATTGTAGGTGGTTGTCAGAATTGTCATCGAAGGTGGTCGTTGGAGCTCGCAATTGGTTTCCAAAGTGAGATAATGATAATTGATGACAGTGGTCGATGGGTGGAGCCATAAAAAATATTGGAAGAAGGGAAAGTTGGGTTGAGTTGGTAAAATATACCAACCCAACTCTACCAATATTTAAAATTGGTGGGCTAAACATTGAGTTAGTATATTATACCAACTCAGTTCATGTTGGTGAACCAAACAATCTCTACAGGTTAAATATGAGTGTTGATGCAAATATTAGGCGATAAATAATGTACAAAAATGAGACATATTTTACATAAATCTCAATTTTTATTGTAATATTTAATCTTACCTTTAATATATTAAAAATTCTCAATTAAGTACTTATGAAAAAATATATTAAAGTTTGTAGATCAAAAGTTACTAGTAAGGCGCATACCACTTCAATGGCACATGACATCGACATTAGACTTATACACGTTAAATAGAAATTTAAACCTACCCATTAAACTCATTCCTAAAAATATTTAACTTTGATAAGTTGGTTAATTTCAATAATATGATAGTTTTTTATAAACATTGACAGAAAAATAGGATAGTGATTTTTTTAATAATGTAATTTTAAAAAAGAGATTCCGAAATAGAGTTGAATTAAAAACTATTAACAAAAATATGATTAATAAATCATAGACGGATTAGATGAATTTAGAAGACTAAATCGTATACCTCATCCATGATTTACTATCCTTAATTAAGAAAAACGTGCATATAGATGGTGGAAAAAAGAGTGTTGTGTAATTATATTACATTTATTTCACAAAACTAGTGGTTTTCTCAAAAACCATTTTAGTATTTGTAAAATAATAATTTTATTCTCTCTTTATCTCCTTTCCCAACTCCTAATAATCATCAGTATTCTTTTGCCTTCTCTTTCTTCTTTCCCCTCCTCTCTCTTTTTTCAACTACATTTATGGAAATTTTCAAATATAGAATTTGAGATTTAATTGAAATTATCCCACCCTTTTATTTGGTTGATTTTTATCCTTTCAATCATGTGAGATTACTAAATCGTGGACGATGGTGACATTAGGTGATATTCGAGCTAGTAAGATGACACGTGATAGTTTGTATAGATTAAAATTGTGTATTCCGTCTATGATTTAACCAAATCGTGTACTCTGTCCACATTTCATTTAAATACACGTGGATTTGATACTCATTTGAAATTGTGTACCTTGCCTACGATTTAACAACTTTATTTTTGTTAAATTTTTTTCATCCATCCTATTTTTATCGGTAGTTTCTTAAATAACATTATTTAAAAATATTCTTGATAAGTAACATGTTTAAATATTACACTTTCATACTTCTTTCTTTTGAAGTGATTTTAGTATGTTTTAACGTGAGTATAGGTAGGCAGTAATTGACAATTGACATATATATATATATTTAAATCAAAAGTTCAAATCCTCATTTTTTTCATATTTGTTGTATTAAAAAAATGTTAAATATCATTTTGATCATTATAAATTCAATAAATTTAAAATTTAGTCTACTTGCTAAAAAAATTTTAAACTTAGTTATTCAAAATTATTTATTTTTTTATTATAGAAATGGAGTAATTGACAATAATAAATTTTATGCAAAAAGGTGAAAACATTTCTAAATAATCAAAATCCGTATAGAGACTATTTTTTTTAAAAAAACAACAATAAATTAGCAACAAGGATTATTTTGAGATATACCGAAAGTACATGACCTAGAATTGGATATTGAAACTAGAATGACTAAAATAAAATGAAATCTAAAGTACAGAGATAAATTAGTATTTTTGTCCGTTGATAACATATGTCATCGATAAGGTTAGAGGTTCAAATCCCCTATCTTATTATTGTCAAATGTGTCAATATTGTCTATTAATAGTTTACTTTGGATAAGAATTTGTGTGGGTAAAAGAAAGGCTAAAGTATATATTAAAAATATTTTTGAACTTTGTAGTTTGTATAAATATACGTTTGAACTTTAAAAAATTTTAAAACTACTATCAAATTAAAAGAAAAAGTTCAAAACACACTTACGGTTAGTTTTTTACGAAAACCGTTAGTGTATTGTTCCATCAAAATACCCATGAATTTTTCAAAATATCAAAAATACCTTTAAACTTAAACCAAGTTAAAAAATACTTTTGTTGTTAGTATAAGAACATAAACTATTAATATTTGGTTAAAAAAATAACTCTTTTTTTTTTTTTTTTTTTTTTTTTTTTTTTTTTTTTTTTAAAAAAAAAAGCTTTAAAAAACTCTCCTACCATTAGTATAGAGACCATTTTATTTGAATTTTTTTTTGAATTTGAAAAGAATCAAATTTAAAACAGATATATACTCTCATTTTATTTTTCATATATATACTCTCATTTTTTTTTCTATTTTTTCAATTCTTACATTGATTTTTCCAACAATCAAAATAAAAATCTAAATTTTAAATAAAAATATAAAAATCTCACAAAACGATAAATAACCAAATAAAAAATGTATTTGGCTATTAACACATACTCAATTACTAACGTATGACTTTATTAAAAAATTTAAGTCATATGATCCTTTGACGGTACATTCTTTTTTTTTTTTTTTGGTTATATAGTCTACGTATCATAATTGAAATGAACAATTTTATTTACTTATTTACTTTCTTTAGATGAATAAATGTCAATCTGTTAATAGAAAGGATAGTTATAGGGTATTAAAGAAGAAATGGGAGGAAAAAAAAAGGAGGATACCAATGATTTTTGTTCATATACTAACAGTAAAAGTATATACATACATATTTTAAGTTTAAAAGTAGTTTTGAAACTTTTGAATGTCTATGAGTATTATTGACACAAAACACTAACAGTTTTCATTCAAAATCAATGATAAAGATATTTTTGAAATATTTTTAAAAATTTAAGGACATTTTTGAAAATTTTGAAAGTTGATTAATATTTTTGACTTAAAATATAAAGTTTAAAAGGACATTTTGTATAATTTAGCCCTGAAAAACAATTCATAGTTTGACAATCCTTCATAACTTTGAATTTATTTATTGCGTCCACACAAAATGTCAATATTGGGGTGCCAAATATTGCACAAGTCAATAGTTTCAATTCATTTGTTCAGTTCCATGTGTGATAGGTAATATGATATGCATATGATCCAAAGTCAATGCTCACGTTTTGGTCTTTACCGTCCAAATCCTTATGAGAAAGGTGTATTAGAGGTGGAGAAAAAGTGATAATTTTCGAATAGGAATATATGTGTTCATTTTCATTTTGAAAGTCCATACAGTCTTTCGCATTATATTTAAAGAATAAGGATCCAATTGATCTCATTTATTTTAAATACCAAACTATGACAATAGCATTTTTTACATCCTCCTTAATTTCTATTTTTACAATTACTTCAATTTATTTGATGTCAAACATATTATGTTCTTAGCATATATATATGTGAATGCAACACTCCTATTATCAATAGTATTATTGCTTGGGTTATACTCTTGTTATGGGTTATTTTGAACTATAAAGGTATAATGGACATCAAACAAGAGTGGAAGAATAGAGAACGAGGAAAATAACAAGATATTTGAGTTAAAAGAAGTATTCCAAGGTTAAATTGGGCCTTGAAGAGAGGGTTAACTTGACCCCAATCCAAGTCAACAAGCTCGGCCAAGGGGAGCCCGATAAAATATAGAGAAAAGGAGATACTTTGTGCATAGCTCGACCCAAGAAGCCAAACATTAGGGCCAAAGTAGGCCCAAGGGAAGTGCTTGACGTTGGCTAAGGTCGAGACCGACCTTTTCCAAAGGCTAAATGTGGTACCCCTAACTGGGGGTTATCTTAGGAAAATTGAGAAGACTAATAGAGATAATTTAGGTCACCTGCTCTTATAAATACATGATGACGGTACTAAGAGATACAAGTCTATTTGCCACTCACAAACTATATATTAACTTCAAACTATGTATTAACTTCTGCACCTAATCACTCTCTGTCTTAAACATCAAAGCATGCGTGGAAATACCACAATGGTGTGCAAATGATCTTCCTATTTTGTAGTTATGGAGGAGAATTTTTTTCCTCTTTTGTCCTTATATTTTTAATACATGTCTATTTTGTCTTTTGTTGATGAGACATGATTGTTTAAATGTACGTATTTTGTAAGTTCAATAGTTGTAATTGATATCGACAAGACATGCTTGTTTGAATGACATGTAACCATTGATATCGACATGATGTATTTGTTTGAAAGAAAATGGTTACGTTCCAATTGGTTTTGCATCTAATTGCACATGGGTGCAATTCATGTATAAAAAAATTGTCAATGCACACGAGATAATTTCTAAGAAATTGTAAGAGTTTTATCAAAATTTCAAGGCCATAAAAATTGAAAAAGCTGCCAAAGATGTATATATAAAAGAAAAAAAATGCAAACTAAATCATAAAAGTTCTATAAAAAAAAAGGTTGAAAGCACGAAAATATAATTTAATAGTGTTATTAATATTATTGAATTAGGTGGAACAGTCACTTGGACACAATTTGTCAAATACTAGTTTTTCTTTTCTTCGAGAAACAACCAACCATTTGAATGAGAATTCATTGGGTTTTTAAAAGTTAGGCTTCGCCATTAATGGCTTTTCTTTTCCTCTTAACCATAGATGTCAAATTAAAAAAAGCAAATCTAGTTAATATATACATTTGGTATCAGATATATGAATCCTTCCAGTTTACTGTTATGGAATCCTCCATAGATGAATGTTATTAGGTGTATCCATGGCCATGACACCCTAACCCTAATGAAAATCTACTCTTGTTGGTTCGAAATTTACAATGCGTCTCATTTTGTTCCCGATCTAGAATGAGCTGTTGGTTTCAAACCTTCAAATGCTGAAAAGGGAGAATTAGAAGATGAAGGAAAAAAAGGAAAGTAAAGAAGGATAGCGAAATAAGATGAGATGATAGAAGGTGGATGTCGAGAATACGAAAAAAAAGTCCCACATTAATTAAGTAAAGGGATCAACATGAATATATAAATAAGGATTTTTTTTTATTATAGAAAATAAGGACAACTATCTCTAATTGTAGGAGACTTTTGGATGAAACCAAAAGTAAAATGTCGAGGGTTTATGCACAAAGTGAACAATATTATATCATCATGAAGATATTGAGAATGTCGTTGTCCCTAACTAGAGATGTTCAGTTAGGTGAGGTGGGGATAGGGAAGGCTTTCCTTTCCCCACCCCCTATTTCAATCCCCCAAGGAAGATTTTTCATTTATTTTTTAATTTATTCATTTTTAACAACTTTTAAATTTAATATACATCTTAATAAATTTTTATATATTAAATGAGTCATTTCCCAATACATTTTTTATTCAAAGAAAATAGAGATTTTTACATGGATAACTTATTGTGGTTTCTACATAGAAGACCTAAAAATAAGGGCTATATTACATTAATGTCTCAAACATTTCATTTTTTTTACAAGAAAGACCTATTGAACTTTGTTTTTCCACTAATATCAATGACTATTTACAATTTCGGCCTTGACCCCACACACAAATACAAACATACATACGTATGTACGTACGTACATACATACATACATATATATACATACATATACATACATACATATACATACATACATACATATACATACATATACATACATACCTATATATATATATATATATTATTCTCTCTCCCCCATGCATATATTATCTCTCCTCAATAATACATTTCATATCTCTCTCCCCTATGATTTATGCCTTCCTCCTTCTTCTCTTTTCTTCTTCCTCCTCCCTCTCTTTTCTCCTTCAGGCGGTGTGAGTTGCAGGCGAGAGATGACGAAGTGGGGCGAATTGATGACGCAACATGAGACGACATGAACAACTTGGGAAAATTGATGGAATAGACGACGTGGGGCGAATTGACAGTAACGGGGTGAGCAGATTTGGCCGATGCCACGGTGGGGCGCACAAATTCAATCAATAGTGACAGGGCGAGTAGATTTAATTGACGGCGTGGGAAGAGAGATTTGTGACGGTAATGGCTAAAGAAGAAGAAGAGATGAATATGGAGAGATGAAGATGGACTTTGTTCGCGCCACCTATATAAATCCGTTGCACCAAGACCGAGGTGAAATTTTCTTTATCTTTAAAACCCTAAATATATATGTTATAAACCTCCAAGTCAATATGCATTTCTTTATTTGATATATGCGAATTATATACTACGGTATTGTTGGGAATGTACTAAACTTGCAGTTCGTAAATATTGTTAACATATTCTATATATCAATAAATTTGTCACTGAGTATCTTATTCAATAAATTGTTATTGATATTGCATTCTATTATAAATCCAATAAACAAATCCATGGCTATAATATGAATACTTTAACTTTATGTGGCGACATAAAAGAGGATCTAGTATAGTAAAAAAGGTCTATACGTATATGGATGAGATTGGGTACCTTATCCTTGTGACATTATTAGATGCGGTCCATATTGTATACTGGTATAAATGATGTGATCCTAAAATCATTCATGTAGAGACATGTGAATGAGGGTATCCTATGCAATGAGTTTGCATAATACCAGACCACGAAATAGTCACTTTTCTTTATAATAACCATTTACTGTTAAAATTGTCTATTTCAAATTCAAATAATCTAGGGTAAATCGATCTCAATCCTAAGCCAACTATGAACTTTTGTTTATTCGGGATTATCCTTTAATCTACATAGGTGAGAATAGTCAAAGTTATAGTTGAAATAGGTCGTTATCTTATAAAATACGGTTACAAACTCAATCGGTTTAATAATCTTGTCTAAGGCTGGAGGTACTTAAGTTGACGGTCTACGGAACACCTCCTACCTGAGAATTATAGCCTTGTTAACTGGTTTTATAAGCACACATGAGAGGTGTAAGGTTTAAAATTGGTTTACACTTAGACATCGTAGGTTAAAATCCAAATATAAACGTTATATTTGGATAAAATCATATAGACTTAGATTGTTCAAAATTAGCCAGAATATACCTAAGTAAAAGAATACCCAAATATTTAGGACACTTCAGTGGGAGATGAACATTATATTCGATATATCATTTTTTAGCTCTCACGGCCCCAAGGGTTCACACCGTGAGATCCATGCTCGGCTTCGTGTCACTTTTATCGCGACTGTTCCATTTGGAAAGTGTTTGCATGGGTCAATCACATGGTGAATGGGGGAAGTAGTTTATAGTAAGTGGGTGAAAGAAATGTGTCAACATATCCTACGGTCTCCTCTATTAATTTGAACCGTGAGATTCCTATGTTGTGCCTACTGTCGTTTTTAGGTGGTACTAGCTGGTTGTTAACTGCGGCGATCTCTTCAGAGGGTTGTAACATAGGATTCGGAACAACACAAGCTTAAAAAATGAATAGGGTTTTATAATTCCATCTTGAACATTGTCTTCTAATTCAGGGGCATGTTCATACCATTCTATAAGATCTGAAAATGGCGGATCACACTTACAAGAGTCACTAAATGTTAGTAAAGTTCTTGACCGAAAACGGTGACCAAAAAAACTATAGGAATAAGAGTTATTCTGGATAGTATTTGGTCAAGATTGTCTATCTTCAGTGAAAGAATATTTGACTGCCGATCGATAGCATTTATTCTAACTCACTAAAGTGTTGTTGCAAATAAATAAAGAAATTTAGGTACTTTATTACTTTTTCCTAAAATTGGGTTTAAAGGCATAAGTTTAATAGAATTTGTTTATTTTTCAGCAATGTCAAACTCGATTATATAACTTCTTGCTTCCGACAAATTCAATGGAGAAGGTTACTCTAATTGGAAATCAAATATAAATACAATATTAGTGTTTGATGACCTGAGGTTTGTTTTAACAGAGGAATGTTCTCCTCTTCCCGATTCAAATACTAACTGAAATGTTCAGGAAGATTATGATAAATGGGTGAGGTCTAATGAGAAGGCAAGAGCCTATATCTTGGCGAGTATATCTGATGTGCTCAACAATAAACATGAAGCCATGCTCACTGCTCGTGAAATTATGGCGTCATTGCAAGAAATGTTCAGGCAACCATCATCTTCTATGCAACATGAGACTATAAAATATGTTTATAACTCACGTATGAAAGATGGAACCAATGTCAGGGAGCATGTTCTAGACATGATGGTTTACTTTGACATCGCAGAAGCTCATGAGGCTACCATAGACGAAACTAGTTAAGTTAGTATGATCTTGGAGTCTCTTCCGAAGAGCTTCTTGACCTTCCGACCTAATGTCATAATGAATAAGATTGATTACAATCTGACTACTTTATTAAATGAACTCCAGACTTACCAATCGATGATGAAATTAAAAGAAAGTGAAGCAAATGTTGTTTCACATTTGAAAAAATTTATGAAGGAATCATCTTCGGGAATGAAGCCTTCCGATAAAAAGAAGTTCGCCTCTTCATCCTCTAAAGATAAAAGTATCCAAATGAAGAAAAAAGAGAAAGAGAAAAAGAAACCTATTGCTAAAACAAAGGCTCCTAAAGGAAAGTGTTTCCACTGTGGAGAGGACGGGCAATGGAAGCACAACTGCCCAAAATATTTGACTGAAAAGAGAGCTAAAAAGGCTAAATAAGGTAAATCAAATTTACTTGTAGTTGAAACATGCTTAGTGGAAAATTCCCACTTAACCTAGATATTAGATTCAGACGTCGCTAACCATGTTTGCACTTTTCTATAGGAAAATAGTTCTTAGACTCAACTCTCAAAACACGAAATAACTTTCAAGGTAGGGACAGGAGAAGTCATTTCAGCTGAAGTAGTGGGAGATATCAAGTTATTTTTTGGAGAGTCTTTTAATTTGTTAAAGAATCTATATTATGTATCCAAAACGAAAAGAAACTTGATCTCCATATCTTGTCTATTAGAATATATGTATAAGTATCTTTTGAAATTAATGAAGTGTTCGTTTTTTTCAAGAGGTTTTCATATTTGTTCCGCTAGACTAAAACCAACTGAAGCAAAAGCCATTTTAAATATAGAGATGTTTAAAATGATAGAAACTCAAAATAAAAGACGAAAAATTTCTCCTAACGCCTATCTTTGGCATCTGAGACTTGGTCACATAAATCTCAACAGGATTGAGAGATTAGTTAAAAACAGTTATCTAAATCAGTTAGAAGATAGTTCTTTACCTCCTTGTGAATCATGTCTAGAAGGAAAAATGACTAGAAGATCTTTTTCTGGAAAAGGTCTTCGTGCCAAAGAACCCCTATAACTTATACATTTAGACCTTTGTGGTTCGATGAGTGTAAAAGCTCAAGGTGGATATGAATATTCTGTCAATTTTGTTGACGACTATTCAAGATATGGCTATATTTACTTAATGAGTCACAAGTCTGAAACTCTTGAAAAGTTAAGAAAATTTAAGATGAAAATTGAAAACTTATTTGGTAAAACAATTAAAACATTTCGATCAGATTGAGGTGGTGAGTAATTCCATAACTATTTAATTAGTAGATCATGGAATTCAATCCCAACTTATAGCACCTGGAACACCACAGCAAAATGGTGTTGTAGAAAGGAGAAATCAAACTTTGTTAGACATGGTTCGTGTTGGGAATGTCCTAGAACTCGCAGTTCGTAAATTTTATGTTAAACATTCTATTTATCAATAAAATATTATTGAGTATCTTATTCGATAAAATTATTGATATTGCATTCTATTATGAAAATCCAATAAACATATCCATGGCTATAGTATGAATGCTTTAACTTTATGTAGTGACATAAACAGGATCAAATTAATAGTATATAGCCTAAATGGTCTATAAGTATATGGATGAAATTGAGTATCTCATCTTGATAACTTGTAGAAATACAAGTTATTTATACTGTTTTATTTAGATATTGCGACAAAAAGAAAGAAAAGTTGCGTCGATAGTATAGAAATTGGCTAAGAAATGCGAAAATTATAAAATGTTGTAAATACACCCACTAACACCATTGCGATGGTAGAATAGAATGTTTCAGTTTCTGTTTTGCAGGAAATCAGTCACTGCATGCGTTCATTGCTCAAAGATAAAGTGAACAATGTATCTACGTCACATTGCGCACATCAATCGAGAAAGAAGAGATGATCAACGCAATGTCGGCGCATGCGACAATCGAGAAAGAAGAGATGATCAACGCAATGTCAGCGCATGCGACAATCGATCAAGAACTTAGCGATCAACGCAATTTCAACCGTATGCTATAATCAAAATCAACACTGCATGCGGTGATCGATCGAAGATATAAAGAGCAATGTATTTGCGGAGGATTCTGAAAAGTGTACAACTTTCAGTTGTGCAATTTCAGGTCCCATTTGTATATTGTATTTGGCCGAAGAAGCATCAGACAGGGTTGATTGCATAACAGAAGGAATTTTTCATTCTGCCATTTCAGGAACTACCATAACCATATAGTGGGGACCACAAATGCAAAGAGTCAAGCCTCACCTATAAATATATTCTTCACATTCCCTGAAAAATATACATGAATACATAGAGACGTGCATATACTGATTCAGAGAGAGAGGCTGGTCTGAAGCGACTTCCAGATTAGATTCGGGCGAACCACGAGACAAGGCCGAGAGGTGAGTCTCCGAGCATAGAATCCTTCCGATTCTCATAGTTGAAGCTTTGTGCGAAGGTTAATTCTACTGGGAAAGCAAGCCTGAGAGGGAAGCTTTCCTCTCCACCATTTCCACACGCCGGCAAGCACAATCTCCGTTCAGGATCTGTGTTAAGACGTTGTCACTCTTTCTGTATTTGTTTCTAATCTCTATTTCATCATCTGTATTCATCTTCTCTAATCTTTCATTCACACCATGTATCAAACGCTTAATCTTGGAATTAAATGTTATGATAGTTGCCATTGTCATCTCTCTGTCTCTTTCCGTTCATCCATAATCCATTTTCTCCATGATGTTTTCTTAATCCCTTGGGTAAATGGCAAGAATTAAGTGAGTGAGTTAAGTGTGTTAAAGAAATAATTAAGTTTAGCTAAAGCATGCTCGGCGACATCTTCACCTGTGAGAGCAGAAGTGAAGATGTTATTCCGCCTATCGAGAGAGGGTTGGAAGAATGCATTAACTAAAGCAAGAAGTATTTCTAGAGATAGAAACAACCTTGCGTTCATCACGTTCAACCCTGTTTCACCATAGAGATATGGGAACGCGACCTATCACCGAGAGGTGTACACCAAGGGAAAGTGGAACCTTAATTGCATCTTTAACGCAATTGACAAACTTGCAATGTTTTTACTATTTACTCTTTCTCTTTCTGCTTCATTCATAAAGACTTGCCATCGTATGCATCGATCCTTTGTACAATTTCACAGTCAGTCTCGACCTCAGTATCGTGTATCATGTATTATGTATCATATTAGTTTAGGATTTTACTTTATCAACGCCTTTTTACTTTACTTTATCAACGCATTTTTACTTTACTTTGTAAACGCATTTTTACTTTCATCGCAATTTATAATTATGTATAAATCAATATTCTTTATTCATTGTTAAAAACCGATCCCATGTATCGAAATAGTAGTGCATTAACGAAAACAATCCCTGTGTTCGACCTTGGATTATTCTGAGAAACTTGCGTTGGAATTATACTTGGTTTTAGCACAAGGAAACTTGTGACACGCATTACTCCATCGCATACTACTAGCATATCATTAACAACACATATTTAGCACATCATTTGTTTCATCCACTAGCCATGCGTTAGAGTAGATAAAGGAAACCATTTCCATTTTTATCGTTACAAGTTTATGGCGCCGTTGCCGAGGACATGGACTTGTTCATTCATTCATATTCATATTTGTCCACATGCTCAAGATATAAAAATATTGTTACAAGTTTATTTAGAAAAAATGAATGAAATTATCCTTTGTATTTGATTCAGACGAGTGCACAGTTAATGATTAACACTATACATCCATTAACGCAAATGCATCCTTACAGAGGACGGGCAACAACGCATGTATCAGCGCAACACACCCCTCAACTCAACGCATTTCTAGAGGACAAGCACACTGTATTTCTACTGACGTAACACTACCTCAACATAGTGTGTTTTTTCTAAGGACGGGCGAAAAATACATACGAGCGCAACACAACCCTCAGCGCAATGCATTTGTGAAAAATGAACGTAAAGTGTATCTTGTTATCACAAGATGCACCCATCATTGCAATGCATACCCATCATTGCAATGCATACCGGAGTTTGCATAAAGTCTAGACCACGAAATAATAACGTTTCTTTATAACGACCGTTTACTGTTAAAACTGACTATTTCATACTAAAGTAACCTAGGATAACTCGATCTTAATCCTGTGCTAGCTATGAACTCCTGTTTATTCGGGATTGTCCTTTGACACGCATGGGTAAGAGTAGTCCAACAACATTGCTCAATAAGCCTTCCATTTTGGGGATAAGACTGGATAGATAGTTGGGGACATAGCCCTGCGAGATGGAATTCACTTCTATCTAGGGTTAGTAGATCAGTTGTTCTCTTAAGTGCTGATTCCAAGTCTTGAACAATCAGGGCCCCGCCTTCTCATGATAGAGAGGAACATGATTCATAAGTGACATTATGAATCAATTGTTCATTAGAGGGTTAGTGGGAAATTAAGAAACAAGATGTATTTATAGGGGTAAAACGGTAATTTTTGACCTAGTTGTAAATACAAACGACCTGTGAAGGATCGACTTGCTGATTATGGTTTATATGGACAAAAATACATCTACAGTGAGGAGAGTGCAACTATCGAGCTATAGTGGTGTGCCTTGATAGTTAATGAATAGTAATTAATTCGGTTTAAAGAGTTTAACGAATTAATTACAAATCGTTGGAGCTCATGATCTGTAGGTCCATTAGGTCCCTCTACTAACTCATAAATTGGAATAACAAATTGAGTATTGATGTATGAAATTAGGGTTATGAATTTGAAATGTTCAAATTCAATTTTAGGGTTTTCAATTGATTGTATATGATACAATTAAATCCATTTTCTTTAGTTGAAATTAAACGACATTGGAGAGTCAATTAATATTTAAATTATGATTTAAATATGAAATTGAACCATATTGGTGGAATTGGTGTTATATTAATTTGATATTAAGATATTAATTAATTTTCTATTAATTAAAAGGTTTAATTAAAATAAAAATTTGTTTTATATAAATTAATTTTATAAAAACAAAATTTAAATAAATTAGTTTTATTTAAAATAAAAATCAAATTTAGGAAAATTGATTATAAAACTAAATTAAAGAGAAACCCACTATCTCTTTAAGTGGTAAATCACCAAATTCTATCAAATTCTTTATTAATTCTCTAAGTAGGAGCTGCCCACCATGCAACACTACTGTTTTGCATGGTTTCTATCTATATATAGAAGTTTCATGCAGAAAGATTGGATAGAATTATGAGTTTACTTACTGAAGTGCTAAAGAATTGAAAACCCTCAAAACCCACTAAATTCATCCTCAATTCAACTTGATTTGAGTGTTTCCATCATATATTCCTTCTTGAGTATATTGGAGAAGATCTTGGTGGTGGTCTTCTTGAAGATTCAAGCTCAATCTTGATGAAATTCTACTGAATTTGTGGAAGAGATCTTCAATGGTAATGTTTGTTTCATACCCTTTTATGAATGTCATATAAATAGCATGTTTACAACTCAAATTAAATGTAGTTTAAGTGCTTATTGATTTTGAATTCTTCCGTTGCATGTTATATTACTCCTTCAGTTCGTTCGATGATGAGTTATGCTCAGTTACCTCAATCCTTTTGGGGGTATGCAGTACAGACTACTATATATATTTTGAACATGGTTCCCTCAAAAAGTGTTTCAAAAACACCGTATGAGTTATGGAGAGGACGTAAAACTAGTTTACGTCACTTTTGAATCTGGGGATATCCAGCACACCTGTTGGTGCAAAACCTTAAGAAATTGGAACAACATTCAAAATTATGCCTATTTATAGGATGCCCTAAGGAAACAAAAGGTGAATTTTTCTATGATCCCCAAGAAGATAAAGTATTTGTATCGACAAATGTTACATTCTTGGAAGAAGATTATATTAGGAATCATCAACCTCGCAGTAAATTAATATTCAAAAAAATGACTAAAGATACTACAGACAAATTAACAAAAGTTGTTGATCAAGCTGGTCCATCAACAACAGTTGTTGCTGTTGGAGAGGCATCAACATGTAGCAGAAGAGTTCAAGATCCATAAGCACTCTAATTCATTAATTTTGGCAGAAAAGAAACATACTTAAACAAAATTTAATGGGTCTCAAGAACATACCTTTGCCGAACCATTGAAATCTTGATTTCCAGTTGCAAATTACTCTAAATTTTTGTGTAGATCACCACAAGATCTTCCCTACTATTCTCTTGATACTCTAGATTGAGTTGTGAGACTCAAAATAAGCTGGAATCAAAGGGAATTTGGAGAAAGCTCACTGAATCAACCCATTGAAGAATACCTTCTTCTACACAAATTTTTCAGAAAAAATTTAATCGGTTCATCACCTTCACTTTATTCCAATCTCTTCAATATATTGCAAACTATCATGCAAAGAGATTTGCTGCATGGGATGCAGCTCATGCTTGGAGTAAATGAAGGTTGAAGATAATGGGTTTCATGGTGAGCGACTTTGAAAGATGAAGATGAAAATCTCATGTTCCTTTTGTGTAATTCTATTTCCAAAATCCAAAAATTGATTTTAAAATCATATTTTATTTCTAAAATAAAAATTTATTAATTTTACAAATTAATTTCATAAATTAATTTTTTAATAAAATTAATATATAATTATTTAAACAATTTAAATAGTTATAATTAATTTAATATCCAATATTAAATTAATTTTTACACAAATTCATCTTCATATATTTAAATATATATTTTCCAATTTCGTTTGATTCTAATTTGAACGTTTCAAATTAATTTATCACGCTAATCTAGAGCTAATCCATTTCTGAGCTAGTAGGGGGACCTCGTGGACCTACAGATCATGGACTCCAACGATTCGAGATTAATTGGCTAAACTCATTAGACTGATCTAACCCCCATTCGTTAACTAATGGGTCACTCCACTAAAGCCCGTAGTTGAACTCCCTTCACTATAGATATATTATGTCCACTTGATATAACCATGATTAGTAAGCTAACCCTTCACAGGTTGTTCGCAATAACGGCTGGGTCAAATCTCTGTTTTACCCTCGAAATTACCTCTTATTCCTTAAGTCCCCACTGATCCCCTAATGAACAATTGTTTTGTGATCCAACCAACAAATCTAAGTCTCTCTCAGTCCAATGAGAGGGCGGGATCCCTTGATCAAGCCCAGAATCAGAATTTAAGGGAACAACCTCTCTACTATCCCTAAAAGCGGGTAGGAGTGAATTCCCTCTTGCACCCTATGTCCCCAGCTATCTATCCAGTCTTACCCCAGAAATGGGGAGTCTTATTGAGCCGGCGCTGTTGAGTCAACCCTCACCTATGTAAATCTATGGGTAATCCCGAATAAACAGGAGTTCAGAGTTAGCTCAGGATTAAGGTCAAGTTACTTAGGTCATCATTTTGAAATAATCAGTCTTAAACAGTAAATAGCGTTATAAAGTAAGAGTGACTTATTTCGTGGTCCGATCTTGTACAAACCCTTTTGCACAAGGACAACCCCACTTCTCATGTCTAACATGAACGAATTAGGATCACTTCGTTTGTAGCACTTTACAACTCATGTAACAACTACAGAGCAAGCCGCATCCAATAGTATTACCAGAATAAGGTACCCAACCTTATCCATATACTATAGATCATTTTGACTATTTACTCGAACCGGATCCACCTTTATGTCTCCACATAAAGTTCATGTACTCATCCAATAGTCAAGGGACTTTTAGGTTTATTGGATTTCTATTCAAGCAATAGATCTATTCAATAACACTTTTATTGAATTTTTTGAATAAGTTCTATTGTTTACATACCACAAGTTTTAGGACATAAAACCCAAAAAACTCCCACTTGGACTAAAACTCCAATGGTAACTTATATATCCGATATATAAGACTGAGTTTCTGAGTTTTATAGAGAAATACAATAAACTAAGGCATCCCATGCCCATCTTTTACCATTCAGTATTTCTATACACGATATTTCTCCCACTTGCCTTAGGTTATCTGGTATTCCCAGTCCTACTAAGTAATTCTCAACCACTTTAGCCGAGAGAATCATTGTAAACATTTTAGTATACAATAAGCTTTAGATAAAGTATATGGGGATGCATCTTATTCTCAATAATGGCTAGGAAACACACTTTCCTCCCACTACATTGAGGTACTTTCAACTCTTTGAGTAAGATGCATCTGACCTATCTCAACAACTCTTTGTTAACAGTCAGATCTAGAAATCTTTTAAACTTTCTATACTTTGATCTAGCCATTTAACTATTTGAATATTTGCAAATGGCTTTTAACAGTTTGATTCTTAACAGAGGTTGCTAGAACAAACATAATTTTTTGAAAATGAACATTTTCGTTTATCACAAAAATATATACAATTTGTTCTACAAGATTTTCATTAGGAGTTAACGTTAAGCAACTTCTCCCACCAGATGAGCCGAGCAAATGGTCCCAGGGTCAAGTTAGCCTAGTTACCTTTCTCTGCTCTCTTCACGACAAGATATTGAGGGCAGTGTCTCCTCCAGTGCCCTTCTTTGTTGTGGTGGAGATATTTCCCTTGATCTGCAACATTTTCTTTGCCTTTCTTTCCAGCGGGCTTCTTCTTTCCTTTCTCTTTGCGTTTCTTCATATAAATACTCTTACTCTTCGAAGAGGAGGCAACTTCAGGCTTAGAGGACATTCCTCTCTTCTCGGCAGTAATAACATTTACTTCTGACTCGAGACCCTTTGTTCTCAACATTGTCTGGTAAGCATGTAGCTCATTCAGTAGAGTAGTCAAGTTGTATTCAATTTTATTCATCAATGCATTTGTATAGAATTGCAGAAAATTCTTCAGAAGAGATTCTAGAATAAAATTGTCAATGACAATATCGTTTATTTCTACCACATTAAAGTGAACCATCATGTCCAGGACATGTTTACAAACATTGGTCCCTACTTTCATGCGATTATTATAAACGTACTTAATGGCATCATGCCTCAGGGTGAAAGACGGTTGTCCAAACATCCCTCGCAGAGATTCCATAATCCCTTTGGCAGTACTCATATCTTCTTTGCCAACATATCAAAGGCGAGGATATAAGCACGAGCTTTATCATTAGCCTTGACCCATCAGTGATATGCATCCCAGACGTTTCGATTTGTGCTAGAGCTAGGAATGGGAGGACAATCCTCAGTTAAGACAAACCACAAATCATCTATCACAAGTATTGTGCTCAAATTTTATTTCCATGTTACACAAATATCCCCGATGAGTTTATCTGATGCCAACACTTGTATTATTTAACTCGTCATTTTGAAATTTTAAATCCAATCATGCTTTAGAAATTTTAATAATGTATCCAAGATTATTCTTTTGCAACGATACTACATCAAGACATTCTTGACTAAATACTACCTCCAGAATAACTCATACTCCGATAGTCATTTAGGTACCGCTTTTGGTTGACATTATTAACACTTAATAATTCTATAAGTGTAGACCCGCCATTTTCGAATTTTATAGAACGGTATGAGTATGCCTCTGAAATAGAAGACAATACCCAAGATGGAACTATAAGACCCTATTCATTTTACTGAAGCCTGGGTTGTTCCAAATCCTATGTTACAACCCTCCGTAGGGATCGCACGGTTAACGACTAGCTAGTGGCGCATGAAAGACGACAGCAGGCGTAACATAGGAATCTCACGGTTCAGACTAATAGAGAAGACCGTAGGATATGTTGACACATTTTCTTCACCCACTTACTATGAACTACTTCCTCCGTTCACCTTGATATTGACGCATACATCCGCTTTCTGAAGGGAGGTCACTCCTAGGGGACACGAAGCGTCATATGAATCTCACGGTGTGAACTATGTGGAGACGTGGCAGTTGAAATCGTACACTGGATTTTTGTTCGAACAACTTCTCCTTATTCACCGGAGTCTAAATTAAGCTAAAAAATACTTTTCGTAGGGAGGTCACTTCTAGGGTGACACGAAGTACGCTTAAATCCAGACTGTGAACTCTTAGGGACGCGAGAGCTAAGAATAACATATCGTGTATGTTATTAATCTCCCGCTGAAGTTTTTTAATAACTCTATCATATAGAAGTTATTGACTACCACTAAAGTGTTCTAATTTTTTGAGTAACTATATACTTAGGTTCTTTTTGGGCTAATAAAAATAACCCTAAGTCTATGTGGTTTATCCAAGTATAACACTTATAAATGGACTTAAACCAACGATGTCTAGGTGATAAGCCCTTTCACTACCTCACATCGCTCACGAGTACTCATAAAACTGGTTACTAATGCTCAATTATTCAGCCATAATCCCCAGGTAGGAGGTGTTCCATAGACGGTTAACTTAATACCCCCAGCCTTCGACAGGATTATATACCGGTTGAGTTTGTAACCCTAGTTTTATAAGTTTAACGACTTATTTTAACTAATTAAAACAAGTGGTTAACCTACGTGAGCATACAGCTGTTCTTCGTTGTGAATTTTAAATGTCTAACCCAAATTTATAATAGTTTATAAAACTTTAGACATGCTAAACATCCATAACATACAGGTATTCAATATTTAATATAACACTTATATTAAATACAAGAAACCCTAACATGCATACTATATATTATAACAAATTATAACATACTTTCAGTGCATGTTGCATGCTTCCTATTATGGGATTTTAAATCTAAATGGCATACTATATGCACATACAAGATTTATTTAATTATGACACACATTTAATACATAAATAATTAAATACGGGTTTTAGTTTTGGCAAAAACAAGCAAACAAAAGCCTAACTATTACAAAAACAGCCTTAACACCGCCCAAACTGCTTGAATCAGACCTGAACCGTCTGAACCAGACCAGCAGAGTCTGAACCAAATCGGACCTCAAGAGAACCGGTCGAATTGACTGCTTTTGCTCTCGCTCAAAATCTCGCTAAGACTGATCGTTTAGCATTGACGACCATCGTCATGCATTTTTCCTGATCATTTAGTGTTTGCTTGATCGTTTAGCAACCAACGCTCATCGCTTAACAAAGCTACACGATTATGTAGTGTTTGCCTTCTATCGTATAGTGTCATCATCTAGTGCGGGAGGACGCTACACGATCGCTTAGTGTCCAACACTATCGTGTAGCCCCATCGTTTAGCACGGACATTTACTACACGATCACTTAGCTCCATCGTTTAGTGCTACGTCTTGATCATTTAGCGCACGCACAAGGTAAGCGATCGCTTAGTGCTATGATAACGGGTAGAAATGCACGTTATTTCAACACAAAGTTATAAAACAATGCAGGATTGCAATGATAGAAATATAAAATATTGTGTCCAAAAGCATTAAGTTCACAACATTGCTATCGCATGCGTCCATCGCATTAAAATAATTAACTTATGTATTTTTTTTGCAGAAAATGTGTTGACGCAATGCGGAAATGCGATCTAAAGAAATTAATGTCCGAGTGCATTAAGAGATTGCAACACAAGGCTATGCGATCATTGGCGCTCGCGAATATCTGCTCAAGAACGTGGCTGCATAGAGTTGGCGCATCTGGGTAAAAAGCATAATGAATCAGGATGGGACAGAAAACTGATGACGGTCGATTCCGAATTAAGTTGACAAGCCGTTAACGACCTATTGTAGCAAGTACACTTAACTTTTTGGTGATAAATATTCGACGCATCAGACAAAGAATTATGCCATCCCATCAGTGCAATTTTAAGAGAGAAGAAACCTTTCACCCCGAAGCTCTATAAATACCGAAGGCCACCTTCAGTGAAGGAGTTCGTTTAGTTTACAGAATTTACCATATAGATAGAAGTAGCCTTGTTCATAGTTTTTCTTTTAAGGCGGAAGCGAACGAAAGGAGATTACACCGAGAGATTGTTCCGATGAACTCAGAAGAGTGCTGGAAGTGTTAAGATCAGAGAGAGGGCCAACTCTTGCAGAAGCAAGAACATCTTTTGAGCACAATAGAGATAACAATGTAAAAGCTTTGGGAAGTAAGGAATTGCTACCAGGCTCTCTACCCTTATTTTCCATTGTCATTTTGTACTCTGAACTTATTTATAGAAATGGAAATCGCATCTTTATATGTGTTCACTCTCTGTATATTGTGCATGAGTAGCTAAATCTGTCGAATGGTTTGAGAAACACTTAGCTAGCATAACTTGGGATCTTCATTCTATGCGATTATCTTGTATTATGTATGCGTCATTCGTCTATTAGAGATACTCAGGAGGGTAGTCTAAGGATAGAATCTAGGCTTGAAAAATTCGGATTAGAATCTAGGCTCGAAAGAGTCAGATTAGAAATGCATAATCAAGAGATAGAAGCTTAGGAATAAGCTCTGTTTGCTATTAACGCATCATATGCACCCTAGAGATAGGTTATGATTGTATGCTGTCACCTTGTCCTTGTGTGCATCTTGCGTCATTGCATAGGCAAGAAGTAGAGACTTAGAAATAAGCTCTATAGACAATATCACATTCATCGCATGCATCGTAAAATTAAGAGCCATCGCATTTGCATTAGGAAATGATTTTCTGTCGCATGAGTGTAGCGTGATCGTATAGCTTGAACGCATTCCCGAGAAATGCTAGCTAAAGACCTTCTCAACCCATTTCGCCGCATAGTCAGTGTATCTGTCGCATAATTACTCTTTTCTCAAATCCGCTGCATACTTCTTATACCTTAAACAACAAACCAACCAAACCATTGATTTAATTGTTACCGCAAAGTAATCTAAAAATTACCATTGCATAGTGTTTTCCTTAGTCCCTCAGTTCGACCCTGGGCTTACCAGGTAACTCAGTAGGATTTATACTTGGATCTTACTGAGAAAACTTGCATGCTCAACTCATTTTCTACTAACACAATCCTTACCATTATTTCATCGCATAAAATAATGCATGATGTTTTTGGCGCCGTTGCTGGGGACTTTGAAAATACATTGTGCTAACGGTAATTTTTTGATTTTCTTTGCAGCCTTCAATCTCTGGCGAATTACGACCCAGAGATTGAAAGGACGTTCCGACGAAGATTGAGAGACAGCCGCCAACAACAACAACAAGGGAAAGATAACATGGCGGAAGCACCAGGAAATGGAGCACCAAATGAAAACAATGTCATGGTGAATCCCATCCTATTGACGAACGACCGCAATATGCCCATTCGGGACTATGCGTCGCCCAACCTCTACAAATTCTCCCCAGGAATCATGAGGCCCGCTCTTGATGGATCGAGATTCGAAATGAAGTCGGTGATGCTGCAGATGATCCAAACTGCCAGACAGTTTGGTGGAATGTGTGGCGAGGACCCGCACACCCACCTCCGGAGTTTCATAGAGATTTTCAATACTTTTGTGTTCCTTAATATCTCCACAGAGGAGGTTCGACTAACTTTGTTTCCATTTTCGTTGTGTGACCAGGCACAAAAATGGGCTTATTCTCTCGAACTGGGGGAGATTACGTCATGGGAGGAAGTAGTAGAGAAGTTTATGAAGAAATACTTCCCTCCAATGGAGAATTCCAGAAGAAGGAAGTTGATAACCAATTTTGAACAGGATATTGACGAATCGCTTTGCGACGCGTGGGCGAGGTTTAAGAGGCTGGTAAGAGATTGCTCGCATAACGACTTACCAGACTGCTTACAGATGGAGATTTTTTTTATCATGGATTAAACCTTGCATCGCAGACCACTGCCAATGCGGCAGCAGCTGGAGGTCTGTTGGATAAAACTTATGATGAGGCCAAGAATATCCTTGATCGCATTTCTAAAAACCATGAAGACTGGAGAGAAAGCGATCAAAGATTGAGAATCAAGGACAGTGACGCGAACAATGGTGTCATTGCATCCCTTCAGAGTCAAATGATTGTGATGATGAACTTGATATAGGGAATCCTAATCAATAGCCCAACAACACATAGTGGGCAAGTGAACACAATCAACCAGATGACCGCAAGTTATGCTACTTGCGGTGAAGGACATCAAATGGAGGAATGCCTGCGAAACCCACAATCAATTTATTTTGTGAAGAATAATTCGTTTTCTAACACGTACAACCTTGGGTGGAGAAACCACCCTAATTTCGAGTGGAAAAATCAACAGCAAAATTTCCAATCAGTGACGCAAAAAGAAAGGCCACCCGGATTTTTCCTGCGAACCAACGGTCAAACGAATAATCAAGCCAGCAGTTCGCAGGCACCGCAATCTTCCTCTTTGGAAAGTTTGTTGAAGCAATATATTGTAAGGAACGAAACAGTGCTTCAAAATCAAGGGACGTCCATTCGCAACCTGAAAATACAAATAGGCCAGATTGAGGGCGAACTCAAGAACAGACTGCAAGGGGTCCTGCCGAGTTCAACCGAACTGCCACGCAACCCAGGGGGTATGGGTAAAGAGCAATGTCAGGTTGTGACATTGCGTAGTGGAAAGACTGTGGCAGAGGAGAAGAAGAAGCCTAGCCGGAATGCTCCAATTGTTCTGGAACCAGAGATTGCATTGACTCGAGAAGAAACAGAAGAAAAAGAGGCGATGGAACCAGAGATTGCATCCACCTTGGAGCCAAAAGAACAGGGGACCATAAGATTACAGCTGCCATCATTCCCACAGAGACTCAGAAAGAAGAAAAATGATGAGGTACAGTACCAACGCTTCATGAATATGTTAAAACAGTTGCATATTAATATTTCGTTCACTGAAGCAATTGAGAAGATGCCCGCATATGCAAAGTTTCTAAAGGATATGGTGACAAAGAAGAGAGGCACTGGTAAGTTCGCCACGGTGGCTTTGGTGTAGAGTTCAAAATCTATAATCCCACCGAAAATACACGACCCTGGGATTTTCACTATACCTTGCTCTATTGGAGGGTTATACATTGGTCAAACGGTATGCGATCTCGGAGCCAGCATTAACTTGATGCCCTTGTCAATTTTTAAGCAGCTGAATGTGGGGCAACTTGCGCCCACGACGGTGACTCTCTAATTAACGGATAGATCTCTTATGCATCCAGAGGGGAAGGTGAAGGATGTTCTGGTTACAATCGACAAATTTATATTACTAGCAGACTTCATCATCTTAGACTACGAAGCAGACAAAGATGTGCCCATCATCCTGGGGCGACCATTTTTATCTACCGGTCGTGCCCAGATTGATGTGCACAAAAGAGAGATCACCTTGAGCGTGAACTGACAGAAGCTTAGGTTTGACATTATCCGAGCCATGAAATATCTTGATAAAGAAGACCTTAATGAATCCAGCGATTAACAATGTTTGAATGATGAAGAGAAGCCTGAAGATGAAAACGAAGATGAGGATGCGATCGCATCCATTGTAGCATGCAATGCGATCACAAGAAAAACAAACAAGGAAGATGAGATGATCGCATCCGAAGAAGACAATCTGACAGTGAATGAAGAAAGAAAAACAACAAAACCATCCTTAGAACAACCACCAACAATAAAGCTGAAGACCTTTCCTAACCACCTGAAGTATGCGTTTCTGGGGCAAAACGAAAAGCTACCTGTAATCATTTCCTCTGCACTTAACGAAGACCAAGAAAATGTGCTGCTGAGCATTCTAAGAAAGTATGTAAAAGAAATTGGCTGGACGCTCGTAGACATTAGAGGAATCAGCCCCGCATACTGTATGCATAGGATTCATCTCGAAAAAAATCACAAAGGATCGATTGAACATCAGTGCAGACTCAACCCTGCGATGAAGAAGGTCGTAAAGAAGGAGATAATCAAGTAGTAGTCGTGGGCATCATCTATCCAATAACAGACAACACGTGGGTTAGCCCCGTGCAATGCGTGTCGAAGAAAGAAGGGATGACGGTAGTCCCTAATGCAAATAACGAGCTGATACCGCAAAGGACCGTCATTGGATGGCAGATTTGCTTGGACTACCGCAAACTAAATGCGGCAACAAAGAAGGATAATTTCCCTTTACCTTTCATTGACCAAATGTTGGATCGTCTAGCTGGAAATGACTTCTACTACTTCTTGGATGGGTATGCCGGTTATAACCAGATCATGATCGCTCCTGAAGATCAAGAAAAAACCACATTCACCTGCCCGTATGGAACATTTGTGTTTCGACGCATGCTGTTTGGCCTCTGCAATGCGCCGAGCACTTTCCAAAGGTGTATGATGGCCATCTTTTCGGAATATCTCGAAGACTCTGTAGAAATATTCATGGATGACTTCTCTGTGTATGGGCAAACATACGAAGTCTGTCTTAATAATTTGGAGAAGATATTGAAAAGATGTGAGCAGACGAACCTCGTGCTTAATTGAGAGAAATGCCATTTCATGGTGAAGGAAGCCAATGTGCTTGGGCACAAGGTCTCTAGGGACAGGTTGGAGGTGGACAAGGCAAAAATTGAAGTGATTGAAAAGCTCCCACCTCCAACGAGTGTAAAGGCTGTCAGGAGCTTCTTGGGACATGCTGGATTTTATAGACGTTTTGTCAAAGACTTTTCAAAGATTGCACGACCACTGAGTGCGTTGATGGAGGTAGAGAGAAAGTTTGACTTCGATGATCAATGCCTCAACACATTCATGATTTTGAAGAACGCATTAACGACCGCACCTGTGTTGATTGCACCCGATTGGACACTGCTATTTGAATTAATGTGCGACGCAAGCTGTTATGCGATAGAAGCAGTGCTGGTGCAAAAGAGAAAAACAATGCTACATCCCATTGCATATGCGAGTAAGAATTTGAATCCTGCTCAAACAAACTACACCACCATAGAAAAAGAATTGCTTGCGATTATATTTGCGTTGGAGAAATTTAGAGCATATTTGCTAGGAACGAAAGTACTCATCCCCACTGACCACTCGGCGATAAAATATTTGATGACAAAGAAAGATGCGAAGCTGAGGTTGATTAGATGGGTTCTCGTCCTCCAGGAATTCGATATGGAAATCATTGATCGCAAGGGGACGGAGAACCATGTTGCGGATCATTTATCCAAATTAGAAAATCCAGAAGTTGACCGCAATCAGTCAGAGGTGAGTGCAACGTTCCCAGACGAGCAGCTATTTCAGATTGAAGAATTTCCATGGTACGCAGACGTGGTAAATTATTTGGTTTGCGAGCAATTTCCCAAAAATTATACCAACCACCAAAAGAGGCGGCTCAGACATGAATGCAGATCTTATTATTGGGATGAGCCAAATCTGTATAAGAGGGGGTCAGACCAGATTCTGCGACTGTGTGTACCGGATGCTACTCACCAACACATATTATCACAATGTCATGACTCGCCATATGGAGGGCACTTTGGAGGCCAGTGCACAATAGCGAAAGTATTACAAAGTGGGTATAATTGGCCAACACTATTCAAGAATGCAAGAGACTACGCAATGAAGTGTGACCGGTGCCAACGCACGGGTAATCTTTCATGGAAACATGCGATGCCCATGAACATCATTTTAGAACTTGAATTGTTCGATGTCTGGGGCATTGAGTTCATGGGACCATTCCCACCATTGAATGGTCACAAGTATATTCTGTTAGTCGTCGACTACGTTTCCAAGTGGGTAAATTCCTGAAGAAAAATATTTCCACTCGTTTTGGCACTCCTCGTGCCATAATAAATGACGAAGGCTCCCACTTTGTCAATTACATCATCAAAAATCTGCTGCTCAAATATAATATCCTCCATAAAGTAGCCATCACATACCACCCACAGACGAATGGTCAAGCTGAAGTGTCCAACCGGGAAATCAAGCTAATACTAGAGAATGTGGTAAAGCCTTCACGAAAAGATTGCTGGACGATGCACTGTGGGCATACAGGACCGCCTATAAGACACTTATAGGCATGTCTCCGTTTGTATTGGTGTTTGGCAAAGCATGTCATTTACCATTGGAGCTGGAGCACAAGGCGTTGTGGGCGGTGAAAAAGCTTCACTTCGATTTAAAGGTAGTAGGGGAAGCAAGGAAACTCCAATTGGTCGAGCTTGATGAGTGAAGAACGCAAGCTTATGAAAATGCCAAAATTTACAAAGAAAGAGCAAAATGTTGGCATGACAAACAGCTATGTGGGAAAAGTCTCCACGTCGGACAAAAGGTCTTACTTTTCAATTCAAGGCTACGGCTCTTTCCCGGCAAATTAAAGTCACGCTGGTCCGGACCCTTTATAATCAAAGAAGTATTCCCGCATGGCGTGATAGAGCTTATTAATGAGGAAGGGACCCACACGTTCAAGGTTAATGGGCAAAGAGTCAAGATATATTGTGGAGGTTATTTTTATCAGGAAAAGACCTCTATAGACCTGAGAAATCCGGAATGAAGAACCATCGAGTGGCCCCTGCGATGGCATGCGACAGAAATTCATCAAGGGTGCAAGTCTTTTGGAATATCCTTTTCTTACCTATGATTCATGAACTCTCACTACTCTTATGTTATTTCGATTATCATTTATTTTTCTTTATTAGAAAAAAAGAAAAAAAAAGAGAAAATTTTTGTGAACTTTGTTTTTTTATTATTTGACCCTCTCAATGTTTTTCTTTGCAAACGATCGAGGTGAACGATTGCGTAGGCGCTACATGAAAGACGTAACTCTTTATTTCGTCACCGCAAGCAAAGAAAGAAGTTCACCACAAAGCAGGACGCATCCACAAATAATGCGGGCGACAACGCAAATTTGGGGGTTGTATCTTTCCTTGACTTCGTTATTTCCAAATTTTGCACTATCACATCGTATTTTAACTCTAAAAATTTTATCATCGCATCCTCTTTAGTCGGCGCAATCATTTAATATTGATTAATTTAGCAAGTCACCGCATGATGTCTCTTTGCCAATTACGATTTCAATGATGAAACACATGCTTCTATTTTTTTCATATATACTAGAGTCAACTTAATTTTAGGATAGTCATGTCATGAAATATTTCTAGAAGATAGTGGGCTGCTAGCTTTCTTTCAAACTGACCCTTTATGAAATTTTCTTAAGAGCATCACATGACTTCTTTCAACCTTTTAGCAATGAAAACATTGTCGCATTTTAAATTTAGAGGTGGAATATTCATTTTCGACCTTGCTATTTTTAGCTTACAAAAAAAAAAAAAAAAACCATAATGTTGCGATCGGATCCTACTCGTAGTTGGATGTCCACATGACACCCGTGGGGGAAAGCCAAAACGAAGGTAGGAATCGTGATCAACACATAAATAAATGATCGCAACTCTGCTGCCAAATTGGCATGAGTTTAAACTTAGAAAGAGTGCCTTGCTCGTAGTTGGATGTCTGCATGACACATGTGGGGGCAAGCCAAAACGAAGGCTAGGCACTTGGATCAGCGTAAGATCATAGAAAAAAAAATGTCTAAAATACGCAAGGATAAAAATCAATTTGAAAATACCCCAGTGAAAAAGTTTTTTTAATGAAATAAATCATGCGATGCTCTAGAATCTGGTAAAGTCTTTCGGAAGGTTAAACTTGCGGTCCCTAAATTTTAAAAATATTTTAAGAAGGGACCTGGATAAAAATTAAGGAGGTTTTGGTGCATAGGATTTGAATAAGGCATCCTTGATAAATCTAGGAAAGAGAAGGTGGTCGACTTTCTAAAGAAAATCTTTAGTTTATGCTTGAGGACAAGCATTGTTTAAATTTAGGAGTGTGATAACGGGTAGAAATGCACGTTATTTCAGCGCAAAGTTATAAAATAATGTAGGATTATGATGATAAAATATACAATATTGCGTCCAAAAGCATTAAGTTCACAACATTGCGATCGCATACGTCCATCACATTAAAACAGCTAACTTATGTATTTTTGTGCAAAAAATACGTTGACACAAGGCAGAAATGTGATCCAAAGAAAATAATGTCCGAGCGCATTAAGAGATTACGTTGACGTAAGGCTATGCGATTATTTGCGCTCGCGAATATCTGCTCAAGAAGGTGGCCGTATAGAGCTAGCGCATCTGGGTAAAAAGCGTAATAAATCATGATAGGACAGAAAGCTGATGACGGTCAATTCCGAATTAAATTGACAAGCCGTTAACGACCTACTGTAGCAAGTACACTCAACTTTTCGGTGACAAATATTCGGTGCATCAGAAAGAGAATTAATGTTATCCCATCAGTGCAATCATAAGAGAGAAGAAGCCTTTCACCCTGAAGCTCTATAAATACCAAAAGCCACCTTCAGTGAAGGAGTTCGCTCAGTTTACAGAATTTACCATATAGATAGAAGTAGCCTTGTTCATAGTTTTTCTTTTAAGGCGGAAGCGAGCGAAGGGAGATTACACCGAGAGATCGTCCTGGTGAACTCGAAAGAGTGCTGGGAGTGTTGAGATCAGAGAGAGGGCCAACTCTTGCAGAAACAAGAACATCTTTTGAGCAAAATAAAGATAACAGTGTTAAAGCCTTGGGAAGCAAGGAATTGCTACCAAGCTCTCTACCCTTATTTTCCATTGTCATTTTGTACTCTGAACTTATTTATAGAAATGGAAATTGCATCTTTATATCTGTTCACTCTCTGTAAGTAACTAAATCTGTCGAATGGGTTGAGAAACACTTAGCTAGCATAACTTGGGATTTTCATTCTATGCGATTATCTTGTATTATGTATGCGTTATTCATCCATTAGAGATACTCGAGAGGGTAATCTAAGGATAGAATCTAGGCTTGGAAAAGTTGGATTAGAATCTAGGTCAAGAGAGTCAGATTAGAGACGTATAATCAAGAGATAGAAGCTTAGGAATAAGCTCTGTTTGCTATTAATGCATCGCATGCACCCTAGAGATAGGTTATGATTGTATGCTGTGCATCTCACGTCATCACATAGGCAAGAAGTAGAGACTTAGGAATAAGCTCTATAGACATTATTGCATTCATCGCATGTGTCCTAAAATTAGGATCCATCGCATTTGCATTGGGAAATGATTTGCTGGCATGAGTGTAGCGTGATCGCATAACTTGAACGCATTCCCAAGAAACGCTAGCTAAAGACCTTCTCAGCCAATTTCACTGCATACTCAGTGTATCTGTCGCATAATTACTCTTTTCTCAAATTCGCCGCATACTTCTTATACCTTAAATAGTAAATCAACCAAACCATTGATTTAATTGTTACTGCAAAGTAATCTAAAAATTACCATCGCATAGTGTTTTCCTTAGTCCCTGAGTTCGACCCTGGGCTTACCAGGCAACTCAGTAGGATTTTTACTTGGATCTTACTGAGAAAACTTGCATGCTCAACGCATTTTCCACCAACGCAATCCTTACCATTATTTCATCGCATAAAATAATGCATCATGCTATCGCATAGCTCTCGACGCATCGCCCAAACGATCGCTTAATGCTATTGCTTAGCATTTGAACGCATCGCTTAGCTGGCGCATAAAGGTAAACGATTACTTAGTGCTATCGCATAACAACTCAAGGCATCGCTTAGCTCCCGATCAAAGGTACACGATCGTGGTAAGCGATCGCTCAGTGCTATTGCATAGATCTTCACCGCATCACTTAGCTCCCACCCGAAGCTACATGATCGTGTAGTGCCATTGCATAGCAATACAACTCATCGCTTAGCTTCAGTAGGTACATGATCGTCTAGCGCACAACACATAAACGATCAATGCCCGAAGCTACACTATCGTTTAGCATTTTCTTCACATCGTCTAGCACATGAAGCTAAATGATCGCTTAGCTACTAAAGCCCAACGACGACATGAACAGAGGCCGATCATCTGGAATCTGCAACTCGGCCTCTTCGCTTGTTTCTTCGAATTACAGTTTAATTTCAACTCTAAAGACTCCAAATAAATTACAGACTCTTGGGAAAAGATATAAGCTCATCAAGTGAGTGCCAATTACAAATTTAAATGAGAAATTAAAGAGAAATTAAAGGTCAAAACTCAGAAAACCTTATCATTATAACAGTTTTATATTTTCATATAAAACCCACCAAACCAAAATTAATCCGAATTGAAGGCTTATTTTGATGCTCTGATACCAATTGTTGGAGAGGTACCAACATGCAACGGAAGAGTTCAGGATCCATTAGCACTCTAATTCATTAATTTTGGCAGAAAAGAAACATGCTTTAACAGAATTTAATGGGTTTCAAGAACATACCTTTGCCGAACCGTTGAAATCTTGATTTCCAGCTGTAAATTCTTCCAAATTTGTGTAGATCACCACATGATCTTCCCTACTATTCTCTTGGTGCTCTAGATTGAGTTGTGGGACTCAAAATAAGTTGGAATCAAAGGGAATTTGAAGAAAGCTCACTAAATCAACCCATTAAAGAACACCTTCTTCTACACGAATTTTTCAGAAAAAATTCAATCGGTTCATCATCTTCACTTTAGTCCAATCTCTTCAATATATTGCAGACTATCATACAAAGAGATTTGCTGCATGGGATATAGCTCATGCTTGGAGTAAATGAAGGTTGAAGATAATGGGTTTCATGGTGAGCAACTTTGAAAGATGAAGATGAAAATAGTTTAAGTTCATGTACTCATCCATTGTTTACATACTTTGAAAGACTATTTACTCGAACCGGATCCACCTTTATGTCTCCACATAAAGTTCATGTACTCATCCAATAGTCAAGGGACTTTTAGGTTTATTGGATTTCTATTCAAGCAATAGATCTATTCAATAACACCTTTATTGAATTTTCAGAATAAGTTCCATTGTTTACATACCACGAGTTTTAGGACATAAAACCCAACAGTTGCCCCATCACTATTAGGGTTGATGCCTTAAATCTCATAGAATCCTATAGTTTGTAAATATTATTGAACAAACTCATTGTTTATTGAATAAAATATATGATATTTTATTCAAACTCAGTTTATATAAAATATATGACATTTTATTTGCATTAACCACAAACCAATAAACTAACATCCAAGGTTATCTTTAACTTAAACATGTATGTAGAGACATACAGGTGGATCATGCTTAAGTGATAACCTAAATGATCTTTAGTAGTTGGATAAGACTGGGTACCTTATCCTTGTGACACTACGAGTATGGCCCATTTTCTAGGTGTTACAATTGTTGTAAAGTACTACAAATTATCTGATCTTGAGCATTCATGTATAGACATGTGATTGGGAATATTCTATACGAAGGAGTTTGTATAAGACCGGACCACGAAATGTTTAGTCTCATTATGTAACGCCGTTCATAATAGAGACTTACTTTTCACCAGGATGATCATAGGTAACATGACCTGAATCCTGAGTGAGTTGTGAACTCCTACCTATGAGGGTGGTTCTTTGATTTGTATGGGTGAGAATGACTAGATCGCCGACTCAACAAGCCTACCATTTTTGGAATTCGTCTGTTTGGGGAGCTGGGAACATAGTTACATAAGAAGGAATTCACTCCTTCCCTGAGGTTGGGGTAAGTAGACAAATTACTCCCTTAAGGGTTGATTTCGGGTCTTGAACAATGTGATGCCACACCCTCTCTTAGCCCAAGAGGGGTTTAGTCATAGTTGGACTATGATATATTGTTCATTAGAGGGATCAATGGTACTTAAGGAGTTAGATGTAACTACAAGGGAAAAACGTTAATTTTGGCTTAGTTGTACTAACGAGTAATTTTTGAAGGGTCATCGTACTGTTGATTGGTTATATCCAATGGACACAGAAATCTATCTATAGTGCGAAGATTACAGTTGTCGATCTTTAGTGGAGTGCTCGACAGTTAACAGATGGTGAATAATTTAATTAAAGAGTTTGATTAATTATTCATGTACCATTGGAGCTTCAAGCTACAGGTCCATGAGGTCCCCTTGGTAGCTCAATAGGATTAATTGAGAATCAGTTTTTGGATTAATTTGAATTGTTCAAATAAATAGAGGGATTTGATTATATATGATATAAGTAAGTTGTTTTAATTATATGTGATATAATAATTATTATAATGTATTTGATAAATTATAACTTAATGAGAGGAAATAAATATTTGAATAAGATTCAAATATTATTCTATGAATTGGATTCGTAGTTGTTAAATTTAATATAAATTTGATTTATATTAAATGTCATATAAGAGAGAAAAAAAACTACAGGTTATATTGTATGTGATACAATATTAAATCTATAGGTTATATATTATATTTGATATAACATATAATTTAATACACACACACACACACACATACACACATATATATATAATATGATAAGTTAGTTATCATATTTATATTTATATATATTAAATATCAATTTTATATTATTTTAAATAAAAATGAGGGAGAAAGCTACAACTCCCTCCCCCTCTTTTCTCTCTACCCACGTAAGTGAGTGGTTGTGGTTTTTGGTTTTTTGAAAGACAGGAGAGAGTCTCCTTCTTCCATAATCTAATAATTGAATTTAACAGAGAGAAAACCATAGAAGAATTCTGTATGTGTGTTTGAGTTGTTGGTGAACATTTCTCAAACATTCCTCTTTACCACATAATTCCCTTATTCCGAAATAACCAGAGCCCATCACTCCTGGGTTCTCTACCTGAGAATACCGAGGAAGTCTTTGTGATCGTGTTCCTTCTTGTTCGAAGGTTTCTTGAAGAAAATTTTCAAGGGGTTCGTGTGCTGTTCGAAGGAATCTTGAAGAAAGGTCTTCAAAGGTAAGGTTTCTAAAACCTTTTGATAGCATGCTATAATTTATATATAAATGCATATCTTATTCTTGTTTCACTCTAAATCTCACATTCAACGAAAAATGGAATTTGGGTCGATCTTACTTCTGCTCAAGGTTCCCTTCAGAATGGGCTCCTTCAATTGGTATCAGAGCCAGATTGTTAGTTATCTGATCCCAAATTCCATTTTTTCTGTTGAATTGATTTTACAGTGATGATGGGTTTTACAAATTTTGCATTATGTTTCATATGATGAATGGTTGTGAATGTGGTTTTGTTGATTGATGTTTTAGGATAGGATACTCAGTTTTAAGGCTTTCTTTGTTTACAAATTTGGTTTGTAAAGGCCCCTGTGTTTTTGGCCATATTCTTGCTATAGAGTCTGTAATTCATAAGTTTGAATCACTTGTGTTGTTCGGGGAGCTTCAAAGAAGTGTTGCAGAGCACTATTTCGATGAAGAAAACGAAGCAGTTCTACAAGATTATGTAGTTATAGCTATACGATCATGTAGCTTTTGCTAAACAATCTTGTAGCTTTTGCTACACGATCGTGTAGCTAATGCTACAAGATCATATAGACTTTACTACAAAATCGCACATCTAGTTTGCTACACGATCATTGTAGAGGGTTCGTTGAAGGGCGATTCGGTTTGAGCAGTTCAAGGCCCTATTCACCTGTTTTGAACCAGATAATTCTTGCTTATGTAATAGATAGCCTTTTAAATTTCCTTTTAGGTGTCCTATCCCGGTCCATTAACTATTAGTGTAAATATACATGTGATATATGTTTTATCTTATATGTCATATTGTATGTCATATAATTTTAAAACCCACCATAGGTAATGCATTTATATTCATGCATCATTTTATATTATAAGTGTTATAATATAAGTATATGCATGATTTAAATTATAGAGCATGCTCATGCATTATATAGTATAAATGTTATAGTATATGTATGCATGCATTATAGCATATCCATGCATCATTTATATTATAATTGTTATAATATATGGTTGAATGAATGTATGAAAAGTATGCTATAGTATTCATTACCTAGTTATATAATTGTTATATACATTAGTAATTAATGGAGATTGCATGAAGCATGACATTACCTTAGGTTAATTTATAAATGTTATGATTAATTGAAGTATGTAACACATGCAATAGATATTTTAATTGTTTCATTTATTTATAATCGTTATAACTAAATGAAATTAGAATTAAAAATCAATAATTAAGAGTTGCATGCAAACCTTAGGCTATAACTATTTTTTAAAATTGGTTTAAAACATGATTGGGATAGACCTAAGATCACATTTCTAATGAGATTAGAAATCTAAATTAATATTTTAATTGGTTTAATAGGATTAAATTGATTTTTAATAAAAGATTAAAAATGTAACAAATGTATCTATAAGGGACCTTTTGGCTAAAGCGAGTTCTGGCTAGGTTGTGGTACTTAAGTTGATGGAAACGTCGCACCCCTACCTACTTGGGAATCTACTTGGAAAGGTGAATTAGATAGATTTGTTACATGCATGCAAGTTTGATCAAAGTCTATTAAAGAGTTCAAGAGACTTAAATCAAAATTGTTTAATCATCAAAGACAAGCACTGTTTTTTAACAAACTAAACAAACACTTAGATAAAATTAGTAGCTGGATTTTTCCTAAGTTAATTAACCCTAGGTAAAACACTTAATGGGAGGAAAATGGGTATATGATATTACATGTTTCTCCCTATAAATTCACACCGTTGGATCTACACTTGACCTCGAGGCACCATAGGTGTCCCCCTACGGGTGACATTTGGGTAGGTCAATAACAAAGTGAATGGAGAGAGTGTTTATAGTAAGTGGGAGCCAGACGTGTGACAACACATCCCTCGATCTCTCTCATTAGGTTAAATAAAGTTTCATGCATCACCTCGTGGCATCGTGGGTGTCCCCTTAAAGAATGGAAATATTGCATGATGCTTTATTCGATCTCCAGAAATGGATAGGGTTGCTTAAGTTTCATGTCCCAATCGGTTTTTTCCTATGGTTGGCTTATTGGGTTGAAACTCTAGAACTTAAAATGAGGAGTTATACTTACACAGAGTTATTAAGGATGTTAACAAATTATGGACCGAACAATAGTGACTGTTAGTTACAGTGGCAAGGTGTTGTTTCTGTCTAATGGTTGAGAATGTCTCATTTCAGTGAAGGGGCACTTGAGCACCCTATAGTGACTTTTGTCCTGCCACATTGAGACATCATTGCAAAATAGATTTAACTTAGGGTACACTAGACTATTTTGCTAAAATCTGATTGGTTGTCTTAAGTGGTTTAATACAAGTAGACTAAATGTAAAAAGTTTGTCATTTTTCAGCAAATTTGTTCTTGTTCGGGAAGCATACGAGCATTGGAAACGGGCAAACAAAAAGGCTTGGACGTATATCTTGCAAGCCTTAATGAAGTCTTGGCCAAGAAGCATGATCCTATGCTCACAACTTGTGAGATCATGGAGTCTCTGAGGGGAATGTTTAGACAATTATTTGCACAACTCAGGCATGACGCTCTAAAACACATCTTCAATGCCCGTATGCAAGAAGAGGCATCTGTTCGAGAACATGTGATAATGGGCAGAAATGCACGTTATTACAGTGCTAAGTTCTTAAACAATACTGGATTGCGTTGATAAAATATGTTAGATTGCATTCAAAAAGCATTAAGTTTATAACATTGCGGTCGCATGCGTTCATCGCATTAGAACAGTTAACTTTGGTATTTTTATGCAGAATATGCATTAACACAAGGCAAAAAACGCGATCACAAGAAATCATCGGTCGAGGCAACATTACCGTAAGGCTTTGCGGTGATTTGTGTTCGCAAACATCTGCTCAAGAAGGATGGCCGCATAGAGCCAGCACAACTTGATAGGCGCATCTGGGTGAAAGGCATAATTAATCACGATGGGACAGAAAGCTGATGACAGTCGAATCCTAATTAAATTGACAGCCGCTAACGATAACAAGTACACTCAGCTTTTCAGTTAGAGAATTAAAGCCATCTCATCTATGCAATCATAAGAGAGAAGCTGCCTTTCACCCCCGAAAGCTCTATAAATACCAAAGGCATCCTTTAGAAAAGGGGTTTTGCTGCTCACGAGTTCATAAGTTTTGTTCATAGTTTAGCCTTATTCTTAGATTTTCTTTTATTTTAAGGCGGACGCGAGAGATGAAGGTCATGTCGATAGATTATTCTGGTAAGCTTGGGAGAGCGTTGAAAGCGTCAAGATCAGAGAGAGGGCGAACTTCTTCCGAAGTAGGACTATCTTTTGAATCGAATAGAGTTGCCAGTGTAAAAGCCTTGGGTAACAAGGGATTGCTATCATGCTCTCTACCTTTATCTTCCATTGTTGTTGTGTATTCAAACTCTTTTATAGAAATGGAATTTACCTCTCTATATCTGTTCACTCTCTGTTTATCACTCATGAGTAGCTAAATCTGTTGAATGGGTTAAGAAGCAATTAGCTAGCACAACTAGGGATCTTCATTCTATGCGATTATCTTGTATTATGTATGCTTCATTCGTCCATTAGAGATACTCGAGAGGGTAGTCTAAGGATAAGATCTAGGCTTGGAAAAGTCAGGATAGAATCTAGGCTCGAGAGAGTCAGATTAGAACACATAATTAAGAGATAGGAGCTTAGGAATAAGCACTGTTTGCTATTAACACATCGCATGCATCCTAGAGATAGGATATGATTGTGTGCGGTCACCTTGCCTTTGTGCATCTTGCATCACCACATAGGAAAAGAGTAGAGACTTAGGAATAAGCTCTATGTGCATTTTTGCATTCAACACATGCATCCTAGACTTAGGAGCACCGCATTTGCATTGGAAAATGACTCACTGTGCATGGATGTAACATGATCGCATAGTCTGATGCATTCCCAAGTAGCGCTAGCTAAAGATCTTCTCCACCCGTTCATCCGCATACTCAGTGCATCTATCACACAATCAAACTTTTCTCAAATCTGGCGCATTTGTTTATTTTTCATTACCGCAATCAACAAAACGAAACAATTATTTGAATTACCGATTACCGCAAAGTCTTTCGAGAAATTACCACCGCATATTGTTTTCCAAGTCCCTGAGTTCGACCCTGGAATTACCAAGAAACTCAGTGGGGTTTACATTTGGATTCCACTGAGAAAACTTGAGTGCTCAATGCAATTCCATCACCGCATTTCATTCCACATTGTCATCTCATAAAATAACGGATTAAGTTTTTGTTCTCAACATGATGGTACAATTCAATGTGGCGGAGATGAATGGGTCAAGTATTGATGAAGCCAGTCAGGTTAGCTTCATATTGGAATCTTTACTTTAAAGTTTCCTTCATTTTCGTAGCAATGTTGTTTTGAACAGGATTAACTACAACCTAACCACTCTAATCAATGAGTTGCAGGCCTTCCAATCCTTGATGAAAAACAAGGGGTAGAAGGGTGAAGCAAATGTTGCTTCATCTTCTAAAAAGTTCCATAAAGGTTCAACCTCTGGAACTAAGTCTGTACCCTCTTCCTCCGACATCAAAAAGTGGAAGAAGAAAAAGGGTGGAAATGGGAAAGCTAACCCTGTAGTTGCTGCTCAAAGGGGTAGAAAACCTGTCAAGGTTGCGAAGAGAATCTATTTCCATTACAACCAAAATAGTCATTAGAAGAAAAACTGCCCCAAATACATGGCAAAAAAGAAGAAGGCCAAATAAGGTAAATATGATTTATTTGTATTGGAAACCTGTTTAGTGTAGAATGATGATTCTATCTGAATTATTGACTCTGGGGCCACTAACCATGTTTATTTTTCATTTCCGGGAATTAGTTCCCGGTGGCAACTAGATGCTAGTGAGATGACGATGCGGGTTGGAACTGTACACGTTGTCTCGGCTGTGGCAATAGGAGATCTCTGGTTGAATTTACAGAAAAATTGCTTATATTAAAAGATGTATATGTAGTTCCTGATTTAAAAAAAACTTAGTTTCTGTAAAGGTTTTGCTTGAATTTTTTTATGATATCAACTTTCTTTTTAATAAAGTGTTTATTTCTAAGAATGGTGTTGATATTTATTCTGCAAAACTAGAAAGTAATCTTTATGTGCTAAGACTGTTAGCAAAAAATGCCCTCCATATCACAGAGATGTTTAAGACTGCAGTAACTCAACATAAAAGACTTAAAATTTCTTCTAAAGAAAATGCCCAACTTTGGCATCACTAGGACACATCAATCTCAATAGGATTGAGAGGTTGGTGAAGAATTGACTTCTAAGCGAGTTAGAGGAAAATTCTTTATCTGTGTGTGAGTCATGCCTTGAAGACAAGATGACTAAGAGACCTTTTACCGAAAAGGGTCACAGGGCCAAATAACCTTTAGAGCTAGTAGATTCAGACCTCTGTGGTCCGATGAATTTAAAAGCTAGAGGATGTTATGAATATTTCATAACTATTACTGATGATTATTCAAGAAATGGATACGTTTATTTAATGCAACATTAGTCTGAATCTTTTGAAAAGTTCAAAGAATTCAAGACTGAAGTTGAAAATGCATTAAACAGAACGATTAAAACATTTTGATCTGATCAAGGTGGAGTGTTTATGGATTTAACTTTCCAGAACTATTTGATAGAATATGAAATAGTATCCCAACTCTCAGCACCTGGTACACCTCAGCAAAATTGTGTATCAAAAAGAAGAAATCGAACCCCGTTGGACATGGTTCGGTCTATGGTGAGTCATGCTTCCTTACCTGACTCGTTTTGAGGTTATGTAATAGAGACTGCAACGTACATCCTAAACTGCATTCCATCCAAAAGTGTTGCCAGAACACCTTTAGAGTTATGGAATGGTTGTAAAGCTAGTTTACGTCATTTCAGAATTTGGGGTTGCCCAACACATATGCTTGGGGTTAATCCTAATAAGTTGATGTTCAAGGTTGTGCCTATTTGTAGGCTACTGATGACGGGTAGAAATGCATGTCATCTTAGGCCTTTTATTTAGAATTATGAGGGTTGTTAAGTAAAATATGCGGCGAATATGTTAGGAATTCATGAGAAAATGAGTTTGCGTCGTTCGACATGAAGAATCTCAGCTAACCCACTATTATGCGTTATTATGCGTTCAATTGTCTATCTTTGTAGCTAACGCAGGAAGCAGACGCATATGCAGAAATCGAGCTATCGCAAAGACGACCGTATGCGGAGAACTTCTTCATCGCAAAGGCAAATGTATACGTTCGATGCATGGATGTTGCAGCCATCAACCACATGCGTCCATCACATAGAAGTGGGGATCGTCAAGCGAATGCGGTCATCGCATAGAAGTTGCGGTAATCAAGCGAATGCGATCATCATAAGATTACGGCTACATGATGATAACCATAGTAGAGGGATGAATGCAAGGTTGGTGGAATGGAAAGATGAACGCATATCTCGGGAAAATTAAAAGATGATGTTGACATTTCACCTACCACGCCGTTAGAAGCAGAGATTTAGGAAACGACCATCGTGTCGCGAATGTCAGAATCAGAGCAGGTTCATTAATGCTATCTGTAATCCAGCTCTATAAATAGAGGCCGCTGAGTAGAATTTCAATTTATCCAAGGGTTTTTCACCTGAGGCTCTCCTTAAGGCAGATCCTTGTGATCCAGACCAAAGCGTGAAAAGATAACTTGAGAGTTCTTCATATCTTTCATCCATTCCGAGTGACAATCGGAGCCTTCGCCGGAATCAGAGCTCAAGAGAGTCTACTCCACCGCTCTTCCATGGCACCACCAGCAGCCTTGACACACATCTGCTGGAAGCAAGACATTGCTTCCAGCTAGCCTTTCCATTTCTCTTCTTTCCTTATATTGTATCGTATTACATTTTGGCTTAAGGAATTAATACATTTTGTGATCAATGTATTTCTATATTTTCCTTCAACTCCATCTCCATCTTCATTTACTTAGCATCCTTAACTTTCATTGCATCACTTAGTGAGGCTCTATCGCATACTTAATCATGCGACATAGGAATATGAAGCATGTAGCAAACCACCGGAGGTGTGCGTTGCGTGAGTTTTATGAGAAAACCTTATTCGCTTAGTGTGAAGCTGTAGCAATGCTTGTCTATAAGCGGATGCAATGCTTGTCTATGAGTAAAGTCAGCAACAACCAACTGCCTGGGAGGGTAAGTGGTTGGTCGCGTTAAGTAATGTAAGCAAGTGTTCACTAGAGATAGGAATAATCTTACGTCAGCAAGGTTTATGCGATTACCTTGTCTTATGAGCGCATCATTCTTCATTTAAGCATACTTGGGAGAGTATTCTAAAACCCAAATCTAAGTCTTGAGAGAGCGGATTGGAACGCATAAGCAAGAATGGAGAACTTAGAGATAAGCTATGTTTACTATTACACAGCGTATGCACCCTATAGATAGGATATTCCATGCGTCCAAAAGTAGGATACGGTGGTATGTGGTCATCTTGTTTATGTGTGGGAGCACATGAGTAGGAATAGAGACTTAGAAATAAGGCCTCTCGACACTATCGCATATACATCGCATGCATCCTAAAATTAGGCACAAGTGTGTGTAGCATGATCGCATAGCTTGCATTGGCTGGGGTTGCCCTTGCGGTCAAGTTTAAGGTTGCGATGAAGACATCCTCACGTTTTATCTATTTTTCCATGCATTTACTACGCGTCAACAGTTTTCGTTCTCTACCTTTCATTCATACTTCCACTGCTTTGTCTGTTAGTTAGGAGTAGGAGTAGTTTATAGATTAAAACCCCCATCATTCTTTTATTTATCCACCGAAAACACATCACCGCATGCATTTAGTTACAAGTCTCTGAGTTCGACCTTGGATCACCCGAGAAACTTGCATTCGCGTTATACTTGGCGTGAGCGCAAGAAAACCATTGACAGGAACACATGGTCATTGCATAAGAGATCCACGCATATTTTTCATTCCAACGCATGACCACTGACGCATAAGAACCAATGCATAACCTAAGACATGCATCGCATATTGTGTCCCCCATAATTTTAGTCACCAGCTATCCCAAAGGAACGATAGGTGGTTACTTCTTTGATCCTAAAGAAAACAAAGTGTTTGTATCGACAAATGCTATTTTTCTTGAAGAAGACCACATAAGGGAGCATAGACCCAGAAGTAAAATTGTGTTGAATGAAATTTCCAAAGAAACTACTGAATCTTCAACAAAAGTTGTTGAAGAACCTAGTATCTCAACAAGGATTGTTGAAATAGGATCATCTAGCAGGTCAAATCCACCAAAAATGTTGAGAGAACCTCGACGTAGTGGGAGGGTTGCGAACCCACCTGTTCGCTATATGGGTTTAATAGAAATCCTAGCTATGGTAATTGATGACGAAGTTGAGTATCCATTATCTTATGAGAAGGCAATGGAGGATATTGACAAAGATGAATGGATCAAAGCGATGGATCTCGAAATGGAGTCTATATACTTCAATTCCGTATGGGATCTTGTAGATCAACCTGATGAGGTTAAACCTATAGGTTGTAAATGGATTTACAAGAGGAAACAGGGTGCTGATGGGAAGGTACAAGCCTTCAAGGTTAGATTAGCGGCAAAGGGTTATATCCAGGTTAAAGGAGTTGATTATAAGGAGACTTTCTTACCTGTTGCTATGCTTAAGTCTATCCAGATCCTCCTATTCATTGCCTCATATTATGACTATGAGATTTGGCAAATGGATGTCAAGGCTACTTATCTAAATGGCAATCTTGAGCATACCATTTACATGGTGCAACCTAAGGGATTCATAACCCAAGGTCGAGAACAAAACGTTTGCAAGCTTAATCGATCCATTTATGGACTGAAAAAAGCTTCTCAATCTTGGAACTTAAGGATTGATACTATGATCAAATCTTATGACTTTGATCAAAAGGTTGATGAGCCTTGTGTATACAAGAAGATCATCAACAGTTCAATAGTTTTTCTTGTGTTATATATAGATGATATCTGTTGACATGTTAAGATATGCTATACAATGCACGGAAGATACAAGCTCATGTCCCCGTAACAAGTTCCCCGGAAACGGCACCATAAACTTGTTGACATGTTAAGATATGCTATACAATGCACGCAAGATACAAGTCCATGTCCCTGTCCCCGGAAACGGCGCCATAAATTTGTAATGCTAAAATTTGTATAGACTAATGATTTATGCGATACTACTTTCTAGATATGCGTTATTAATGAATGTTCTTGTAGTATGCTGTGCATTGTCACAAGTTTCCTTGCGTTGGAACCAAGTATAATTCCACCGCAAATTTCTCGATGTGATCCGAGGTCGAACATAGGGACTGTTTGAGGTTATTGCGTTATGTCTGTGATACATGCGACCAGGTTTTTCAATTTTATAAAACAATGATGTGTATAAGTATTAAATATGCGATAAAGTAAAGGAAAGCAATAGAATGCGATAATAAAATAAAGTGCAATAAAATAAAGTGCGATAAAATAAACCTAAGCTAAAATAATACAATATACAGACTTCATGATACAAGATACTGAGGTCAAGGTTGGCTGTGAAGATTATACAAAGATCGTGTGATTCGATGGAAAGTCTTATGTACGAAGCAGAAAAAGAAAGATAACTAATATAAACATCGCAAGTTCTTAATTGCGCTAAAGTTATAAGCACGATTCTCTTTTTCCCTTAGCGTACACTCTCGGTGATCGGCCGCGTTCCCACATCTCTGTGGTGAAACAGGGATGAGCGTAATGAACGCAAGGTATCTTCCATGTCTGGAAGTACTACTTGCTTTAGTTAACACATTCTTCTAACTTTCTCTCGACATATCAGAATGGCATCTTCACTTCTGCTCTCACAGGTGAAGATGCCGTCTAGCATGCCTTAGCTAAACACATTTATCTCTTTAACACAGATTAAGTACTCATTTAATTCATATTAACTATCAAGGGATTAAGAAGACTTCATGAAGAAAACGATAAATGGAGGAACGGAAATAGACAAAAAAGTGGTGATGGAAACGATCGAGACATTCAATATTTCTATTCAACATCTCATACATGATTTTGTGAATGAAGAGATAAAAAAGATGAAATACAATGATAAAAAGAGTTAGAAACAAATACAAACAAGCGCCAACGTCTTGGCGCCGATTTGGATGGAAAGTTGCTAGCTGGTGTGGATGAATCGTGCGAAAGGATGAGCTTCCCTTTATGGCTTGCTCAACAGGTATCAGGGATCTGGGTATAGAGCTTCGCGACGGAAATCTAGCAAAATAGCACTGAGACTCACCTTTCGGCCTTGTTTCTTCTCTTTCTGGATTTCTTTCGACCAGCACTCAGCTCAGCCTTTCTCTCAATATTCTAGTAGTAATTAGCCCTGTATCAAGTAACATCCTCTTCTCTGAATTCTATGAGGGTATTTATAGGTGAAAAGCTTTGACTCTTGGCTCGTGATCCTTACTTCTTGTTATGAAAATTTCGAAGATGGAGAGATATTTATTCCTTCTGTTATGCAATCAGATCGTCAAATCTGCACAACCGTTAGGCATACACATGTCACAATCCTCCGCATTTGCATTGCTCAGCTGTATCTTTCGAACGGGTGCTATCATGCGGTGTTGTTTTTATTACCGCATGCGGTTGAAATTCAGCTCTGGATCGACTGTCGTATTGTGCCGTCATTTGCGTTAATCGTCTCTTCATTGTTGATTGACGGGCGCAATGTGACGGAGATGCGTTGGTCAGTTCCTCGTTTTGAGCCTTGATCGCAAACGGTGACTTGGTTTCCTATAAGACAGAGTAGAAGTATCTTTTTCTTCCATCTTAATGATGTTAGTGGGTGCAATTGCGATAATTTGTAATTATTGTATTTCTAAGCTAATATTCATACAATTAACACATATTTATTCTCTTTTGGCCGCAATATCTAGATAAGGCAGTATAAATAACTTGTATTTCTACAAGTTATCACACCTCCAAATTTAGATATATGCTTATCCTTAAGCATATCTTCTACTAAGGCAATAAAGCTCAATTCCTATTCTATATTTTTGCGTTGATTGATTGCTTCGAAAGTTACACTTAGGCATATTTCTTGACAATGCAATTTCTTCCTATCCTTGCTAATTCTTACAAAGCCCTACTTTATTCTTCTATATAACAAAATTCTGCTTAAAAATGCTTTTCTAGTTTTTAAAATAGAATGTTTATCTATTCTTTATCAAAACAACTTGATATGTCTATATGTGGTGGTCAAAACTTTTGCGTCATTTACTAGAGACAATTGGTCATGGTTACACTCTTCGTTTTGGTTTGTTCCCACGGGTGTCATGCAAACATCCAGCTACGGTTGTGTGCCAATTTCAACTTTAACTCATGATATTCAGAGGAGTTGTCTCTTGAATTCTTTTTTTATTTTTTTTATTTTCATACTGTGTTGTTCGTGGAAACCTACCTTCATTTTGGCTTGCCCCTACGAGTGTCATACGAACATCCAACTACGAGCAGGCTCCTTTCATAACTAAACTCTTATCAGGTTGGGAACATTTTCAAGGTTTTCCCTTGCGTTGACATTGGAGTTTGGCATTTTTTTTTTTTGCTCGAAAATGAACGAATTTTCTTAAATACTGCATATTCTTGATCTTATCTGCTCAGACCTTCCCCACCCCCAAATTTAAAGATGAGAAAGGTCCTCATTGAGTTGTTTGGATAGACTAGATAAACAGTTAGAATAAAAATTTCAAAAAGAAGTTTTGAGCAGAACTTTGAGAGATAAAAGGTAAAGTACTGCTAAACTAAGAAGTAACTAAGTGTTAATCAGAATTTAAAAAGTATGGGAAATATTTCTAAGTATAAATATATATTACATCATGGCAACGCAATGAAGAACGCGAAAGTAAGAGATAAGAATATCGCAAGTATTGACAAAGGATGATAAAAAGAAAGGCACAGGCAAAAATGGAGTGAATATGTACTTATTGTATTGAATATTAACAAAGTATACAAATAATTACAAATGAACGCAATACAAAATTTTGTGCCTGTACAAGAGTCAAGGAATTTTGATTAACTTATAGAAATAATGACTTGAATTTTTCTTTCAAATTTGATTAAGAAGGGTGCATGATTTAAAATTTCACTCCACGCTTCCATGAAACGCAGACACATTTTTGCTGAGGACGGGCAACACACATGCACTCCCCAACCACGCCCCTTAACTGAACACATTTATGGAGGATAGCTCAACATAGTGCATTTAGCTAAGGATGGGCAAAGAGCACACACTTGCGCAACACACCCCTCAACGCAATGCATTTGGGTGTAATAGTCGCAAAGTGTCTCTTGTTACCACAATACACCCCTCATCACATATCAATCACTATTTTCTTTTTAATTCATAAAAAACACAAGTCGAAGAGACTTTGCGGTGTGTAATGATTCATCCAATCATTCACAAAAATTTACGAATGGCACGACTAAATTTAAGGAATGGAAATACATATGAAATTAAATTAAAATGAAACACAGAAAGCATTAAAGGAGCGGAATTTAGAAAGCAGTAAAGAAAGCAACTAAACATAGATAGATATGCCATACAATGCACGCAAGATACAAGCTCATGTCCCCCTAACCAGTTCCCCGACAACGGCGCCATAAAATTGTTGACATGTTAAGATATGCTATACAATGCACGCAAGATATAAGTCTATGTCCTCATAATCAGTTCCCTGGCAACGGCGCCATAAACTTGTAACGCTAAAATTTGTATAGACTAATGATTTATGTGATAATACTTTCTAGATATGCGTTATTAATGAATGTTCTTGTAGTATGCTGTGCGTTGTCACAAGTTTCCTTGTGTTGGAACCAAGTATAATTCCATCGCAAGTTTCTCGGTGTGATCCGAGGTCGAACATAGGGACTATTTGAGGTTATTGCGTTATGTCTGTGATACATGCGACCAGGTTTTTCAATTTTATAAAACAATGATGTGTATAAGTATTAAAATATGCGATAAAGTAAAGGAAAGCAATAGAATGCGATAATAAAATAAAGTGAAATAAAATAAAGTGCGATAAAATAAACCTAAGCTAAGATGATACAAGATACAAACTTCATGATGCAAGATACTGAGGTCAAAGCTGGCTGTGAAGATTATACAAAGATCGTGTGATGCGATGGAAAGTCTTATGTACGAAGCAAAAAAAGAAAGATAACTAATATAAACATCGCAAGTTCTTAATTGCGCTAAAGTTATAAGCACGGTTTCGTTTTTCCCTTAGCGTACACCTCTCGGTGATCGGCCGCGTTCCCACATCTCTGTGGTGAAACAGAGATGAGCGTAGTGAAGGCAAGGTTGCTTCCATATCTGGAAGTACTACTCGCTTTAGTTAACACATTCTTCTAACCTTCTCTCGACAGATCAGAATGGCATCTTCACTTCTGCTCTCACAGGTGAAGATGCCGTCTAGCATGCCTTAGCTAAATGAATTTATCTCTTTAACACAGATTAAGTACTCATTTAATTTATATTAACTACCAAGGGATTAAGAAGACTTAATAAAGAAAACGATAAACGGAGGAACGGAAATAGACGGAAAAGTGGTGATGGAAATGATCGAGACATTCAATATTTCTATTCAGCGTTTGATACATGATTTTGTGAATGAAGAGATAAAGAAGATGAAATACAATGATGAAAAGAGTTAGAAACAAATACAAACAAGCGGCAATGTCTTGGCGCCGATCTGGATGGAAAGTTTCTTGCTGGTGTGGATGGATCGTGCGGAAGGATGAGCTTCCCTCTCAGGCTTGCTCAACCGGTAGCAAGGATCTGGTTATAGAGCTTCGCAACGGGGATCTAGCAAAATAGCACTGAGACTCACCTCTCGACCTTGTCTCTTCTCTTCCCAGATTTCTTCCGATCAGCACTAAGCTCAATCTTTCTCTCAATTTCTAGCAGCAATTAGCCCTATATCAAGTAACATCCTCTTCTCTGAATTCTATGGGGGTATTTATAGGTGAAAAGTTTTGACTCTTGGCTCATGGTCCTCAGTAGAAATTCCGAAGATGGAGGGATATTTATTCCTTCTGTTATGCAATCAGACCGTCAAATCTGCACAACTGTTAGGCGTACAAGTGTCACAATCCTCCGCATTTGCGTTGCTCAGCTGCATCTTTCGATTAGGTGCTCGCATGCAGTGTTGTTTTTATTACCGCATGCAGTTGAAATTCAGCTCTGGATCGACTATCGCATTGCGCCGTCATTCGTCTCTTCATTGTTGATTGACGGGCGCAATGTGACGGAGATGCGTTGTTCAGTTCCTCGTTTTGAGTCTTGATCGTAAGCGGTGACTTGGTTTCTTGCAAAAAAAAGTAGAAGTATCTTTTTCTTCCATCTTAATGATGTTAGTGGGTGCAATTGGGATAATTCGTAATTATTGTATTTCTAAGCTAATATTCATACAATTAACGCATATTTATTCTCTTTTGGCCGTAATATCTAGATAAGGCAGTATAAATAACTTGTATTTCTACAAGTTATCACACCCCCAAATTTAGATATATACTTGTCCTCAAGCATATCTTCTACTAAGGTAATAAAGCTCAATTCCTATCCTATATTTTTGCGTTGATTGGTTGCTCCGAATGTTACACTTAGGCATATTTCTTGACAATGCAATTTCTTTCTATCCTTGCTAATTCTTACAAACCCTACTTTATTCTTCTATATAACAAAATTCTGCTAAAAAAATGCTTTTCCAGTTTTTAAAATAAAATATTTATCTCTTCTTTGTCAAAACAACTTGATATGTCTATATGCGGTGGTCAAAACTTTTGCATCATTTACTAGAGACAATTGGTCATGGTTACACTCTTCGTTTTGGTTTGTTCCCACAGGTGTCATGCGAACATCCAGCTACGGTTGTGTGTCAATTTCAACTTTAACTCATGATATTTAGAGGAGTTGTCTCTTGAATTCTTTTATTTTTCTTTTTCTTTTTTTTTTTTAATTTTCATATTGTGTTGTTCTTGGAACCTTCATTTTAGCTTGCCCCTATGGGTGTCATGCGAACATCTAACTATGAGCAGGCTTCTTTCACAACTAAACTCTTATCAGGTTAGGATCATTTTTAAGGTTTTCCCTTGCGCTGACATTGGAGTTTGGCATAATTTTTTTTTTGGCTGGAAAATGAACGCATTTTCTTAAATACTGCATATTCTTGATCTTATCTGCTCAGACCTTCCCCACCCCCAAATTTAAAAATGAGCAAGGTCCTCATTACGTTGTTTGGATAGACTAGACAAACAGTTAGAATAAAAATTTCTAAAAGAAGTTTTGAGCAGAACTTTGAAAGATAAAAGGTAAAGTACAGCTAATCTAAGAAGTAATTAAGTGTTAGTCAGAATTTCCAAAGTATGGGAAATATTTCTAAGTATAAACATATATTACATCATGGCAACACAATGAAGAACGCAAAAGTAAGAGATTAAGAATATCGCAAGTATTGACAAAGGATGATAAAAAGAAAGGCACAGGCAAAAATGGAGTGAATATGTACTCGTTGTATTGAATATTAACAAAGTATACAAATAATTATAAATGAACGCAATACAAAATTTTGTGCCTGTACAAGAGTCAAAGAATTTTTATTAACTTATAAAAATAATGACTTGAATTTTTCTTTCAAATATGATCAAGAAGGGTGCATGATTCTCCACGCTTCCATTTAATGTAGACACATTTTTGTTGAGGAGGGGCAACACACATGTACTCCTACAACACGCCCCTTAACTGAACACATTTCTGGAGGA